>NW_027361948.1:3000000-3220000 GCF_039654945.1 Dendrobates tinctorius | reverse complement strand
AAGTTTATACATTCATGATGGATTTGAATACCGGTTTGGAGCTGTGAAAAGAACGCAATACATTTCATTGTGGATCTGTGTGGATACAGGCTCGGAATATATTTGCAGTGTTCCTTTTTTTTTAGCATTATAGCTGATAGTAATAAGTACCTGCGGTTGATATGACAGTTGTCAGGTGAATATTCTACTCCAACCAGGGTTGCCCTGGCAACATTAAGATATTGTTCCTTGATCTATAAAGAGGAGAGATCAGTTGAATGGACTGTTAGAAGCACGTTCACAAAGAAGCACATGCATAACTTCATTGGTGAGTGGTCTATACAAAGTCAAACATATCCAAAATCTCTATGATCTATGATGTTTGAAAAGGAAGCTTCTAAATTTGTGGAATTAATTAAAATTCTGATCATGTGTCAAGACTAGCATTCTGAATGGAATGAAGGCCATAATCTCTCCTATAGGAGCCGTGCTACCTGATGATGATCGATGATTATGTAGGACACACGAGGGTATAAAGCGGAGTACAGAGCTCTACTCTTAATAGTAAATAAGTTCCATCTGTGATCAAACTGTTAATTCATCTTGCATTGGGGGACACAGCTCATAAATGAAACAACTAAGCTAAATAGGTGTGCGGGGCGGAAAGACCATGTGGAATGCATTAGTTTTGAAGAGCATATGGAATGGATCGGTTTTTTGGGATTTTGCAGCTCGTGTATGTTAGCCATTTATCACTCTTTTAAAGAGGTCAAATGAATAAAGCAGTCCTATATCTTTAGACCGTTTCATAAATTAATTTGTTCCATGTTATTTAAAGTGGGTGTCATAGTATTGTTACATAAAGCCCTTTGGGTATTTTTGTAAAGGAGGTGGCTCGAGCCTTCTCCGCATTCTTATTTGGTTGTATGGAATGTAGAAGATTGATGCTGCTGTCTCTACTCTGGACCCATTTTGATTTCTGGTAGTGATCGTCTTACTACAGGAAGCAAACATATAAAAAGGGGCCCCAAAGCAGGGATCACAATGGGCCCTTCAGTATGGTTTCAGGACATAAAATCTTGGTATTCATTTTCTAACTCCATCATCTTATACAATGCTATTACTCTGGTGATGGGACTTTTTCAAAAGATTGTTTCATTTAGTAGCAAGTGGAATGGGGAAATCAATGAGGGCTCTTCAAGGGCCCGTTAGAAATCACACAATCTGCTTCTATTCTATGTACAGTGTCAAACTACAGTAGTGCTACTTCTAATGTTAACCTTGAAGTAAGGACACATTTAATGCCAAATGCAATGTACACTCATTATTAGGATTTTATCCTGGGTTCTTACAGTGTTGTGGGGTGCACAGGAAAGAAGGCTTCCGGACAAATTACTGACAGACAGCTTATCTTAAAAACAGCTTGAAATTTATGTACAGATCTTCCAATATGGAAGAAATAAAACATGGACTATTGCTGAACTAGAACAGGAAACACTAAAATATCTATCTAACATAGGTTCCTCCAACCAGTACTGACATGCAGCGTGCCTATGGCTATGCCACCTTCTGCACTCTGCCCCTGTTTAACTGTCACAGCTTTCACATTGGTATTGGTGTTGCCCAATTCCCCCACACATGGTATCCTCAGTGATCACTACTACTCTCCACCATATAGGTTTAGCACCCCCCCATGGTTCTCCAAGGCAAACCCAAAAGGAGCCCGTTCACCTCACTCATTTTGAGGGCAACTTCTACCAGTTTGAGGCCTGGCTTTAATGGCTTCTTTCTCTATGGTTAAGCCTGACTCTACTTGCTGTTCATTTCTAAGCTATGGCTCCATATAATAGACAGAGCTGTCACTAATAGTGCTATCTTTGGGTAGGTGGTGGGAAGTCACCCACCAACTTCACCAGCTTCTCATCCTGTAGTAGGCATTTTCTGTCTTGCATAACCATAAATATGGTGAGATTCTAAGCAAAAATTCAGCACAATTTGGCAGTGTCAACTATCCCTGCCTCTGCGGTACACACTTTTCTGTTCACAACTTCTGTAATCTACCTTACACTTCCTTGGCAGAGGTAGATCTCTCTATCATTGATAGTCATCTGACAGCTCCAGACATCACCACTTTTGTGCCACACAAAATGCCATGCACACACTCAACTCAAGCAGTTCCCCCAATTAACCCCATGTATACGAAAGTGATTATAAAGCAAAACATTACTTTTTCACAATGAAAGTACCATTGTGCAAATATATTTTACAGAACAATAAAGAAAAACCAGTGAAATTTACCATAAGACTACATGGCAAGTAGATTTTACATGATTTGAACTGGGCCCCAAATGCAAAACACAGCAACAGGGAATCTTGAGCCAGCCCCACATATCACATCACAGTATGGCATACAGTTGTGGCCAAAAGTATTGACACCCTTGCAATTCTGTCAGATAATACTCAGTTTCTTCCTGAAAATGATTGCAAACACAAATTCTTTGGTATTATTATCTTCATTTAATTTGTCTTAAATGAAAAAACACAAAAGAGAATGAAGCAAAAAGCAAAACATTGATCATTTCACACAAAACTCCAAAAATGGGCCAGACAAAAGTATTAGCACCCTCAGCCTAATACTTGGTTGCACAACCTTTAGCCAAAATAACTGCGACCAATCGCTTCTGGTAACCATCAATGAGTTTCTTACAATGCTCTGCTGGAATTTTAGACCATTCTTCTTTGGCAAACTGCTCCAGGTCCCTGATATTTGAAGGGTGCCTTCTCCAAACTGCCACTTTTAGATCTCTCCACAGGTGTTCTATGGGATTCAGGTTTGGACTCATTGCTGGCCACCTTAGAAGTCTCCAGTGCTTTCTCTCAAACCATTTTCTAGTGCTTTTTGAAGTGTGTTTTGGGTCATTGTCCTGCTGGAATACCCATGAAGTCTGAGGGAGACCCAGCTTTCTCACACTGCGCCCTACATTATGCTGCAAAATTTGTTGGTAGTCCTCAGACTTCATAATGCCATGCACACGGTCAAGCAGTCCAGTGCCAGAGGCAGCAAAGCAACCCCAAAACATCAGGGAACCTCCACCATGTTTG
Organism: Dendrobates tinctorius; assembly: GCF_039654945.1. NCBI lineage: Eukaryota > Metazoa > Chordata > Amphibia > Anura > Dendrobatidae > Dendrobates > Dendrobates tinctorius. The sequence continues at coordinate 3,216,919 of NW_027361948.1, read as the reverse complement.
ACTGTAGGGACCGTGTTGTTTTCTTTGAAGGCCTCTTTTTCTCTCCTGTAAACTCTATGTTGATGCCTTTGCCCAAAAAGCTCTACTTTTGTCTCATCTGACCAGAGAACATTCTTCAAAAACATTTTAGGCTTTTTCAGGTAAGTTTTGGCAAATTCCAGCCTGGCTTTTTTATGTCTCGGGGTAAGAAGTGGGGTCTTCCTGGGTCTCCTACCATACAGTCCCTTTTCATTCAGACGCCGACGGATAGTACGGGTTGACAATGTTGTACCCTCGGACTGCAGGGCAGCTTGAACTTGTTTGGATGTTAGTCGAGGTTCTTTATCCAACATCCGCACAATCTTGCGTTGAAATCTCTTGTCAATTTTTCTTTTCCGTCCACATCTAGGGAGGTTAGCCACAGTGCCATGGGCTTTAAACTTCTTGATGACACTGCACACGGTAGACACAGGAACATTCTGGTCTTTGGAGATGGACTTGTAGCCTTGAGATTGCTCATGTTTCCTCACAATTTGGTTTCTCAAGTCCTCAGACAGTTCTTTGGTCTTCTTTCTTTTCTCCATGCTCAATGTGGTACACACAAGGACACAGGACAGAGGTTGAGTCAACTTTAATCCATGTCAACTGGCTGCAAGTGTGATTTAGTTATTGCCAACACCTGTTAGGTGCCACAGGTAAGTTACAGGTGCTGTTAATTACACAAATTAGAGAAGCATCACATGATTTTTCGAACAGTGCCAATACTTTTGTCCACCCTCTTTTTTATTTTGGTGTGGAATTATATCCAATTTGGCTATAGGACAATTCTTTTTGTGTTTTTTCATTTAAGACAAATTAAATGAAGATAATAATACCAAAGAATTTGTGTTTGCAATCATTTTCAGGAAGAAACTGAGTATTATCTGACAGAATTGCAGGGGTGTCAATACTTTTGGCCACAACTGTACATTACCACAAACCCAAGTGGGGACAAAAGTGGAGTACATGCTGTCCTCTCCTTCACACTGTCGAGGTTTTGGACCCATATGAACTATATTTATAATAAAACATATACAACCCTTAATTGTGATAACGCAATATACGTCTTAATTGTGATAACGCAATATACGTTCTGTTACCTGTTTATGGCTTTTTTAGCATTTTGCTGGTAGAACAGGTCGGTAATTACCTTCATCTCTTATATTACCTGTATGTAAGAAATACTGACATTGCACACATCGCCTGTTCTCTCCTGCTCGCATCATCAGCAACATGTGTGCTCTTTGGTGTATAAAGGAGTCAGAGAAAATTGGTGTAAAGTTGCAGCTATGATTCAGGGCTGACTTGATGTTTGCTAATACTATTATTATTATTATTATTATTATTAATATTTCTTTAGATAAAATAAAACAAGAGTTAGCCTGCTCATAGCTATGTTCAGGGGAAAAACCTTGATCAATTTCTGCAGCATATATACATTTGAAAAGTTAACAATATAGGAATTCCAACTCTCAGCTAGCTAAATGCAGCGATGCAAACCCAGTTTCTAGGCAACGGACCCTACTGACCTCCATCTTGTGGTAGAAAGTCATTATATAAAATGCAGGAGAATGAGCTAATATTTAGCTGTCCCCACACATTTTTATTGTTAATTGCAGGCTGTCTTTGCCAGACTTGGATTTCAAGGGCACAGGTGCAAACGAGTTTTTAGAGATGGTGAGACTTAGCAGACAGGAACATTTTTATTTGCCTTAGCACATTTTATTCCATTGAACACTGTTCAGTAAGTGATGTGTTAAATTCATATAGCATAAATGTGCTAACAAGACATTAAAGGTGTTGTAAAAGTGTTACTACTTAACTTTCCTTAAATGTCACAGTAATATCATCCTTAGAACAGTGAATATCAATAGAGGCACACTGGCACTAATATCCCCTCCCTCAAGAATAGGAGCATGAAAAATTAAAGGGGCATTCCCATCTCCAAGATCCTATTCCAATATGGAGTATGTGTAATAATATTAGAAAATACCTCCAATTAGAAATGTAGTGTAGTTCTTCGGATACACTGTTTAGCTTACCATGTGCAGGGCATTACAATAGCTTAGATATCCATGGTTATAACCACTATTACAGTGATAATTAAACTAAATAAAAGCGTGTTCACACTGGCCGAAAAACAGACAAAACCTAAAATAGAAACAAAACAAATAAAATAAACAATACCCTGTTGTAAGTAAACAAGTAAAATTAATAGTGCATGCAAATTATGTAAGGAATTTAGTAAACACTGTTTTTGATAAAAATAGTGTAAATGCCATCCCTCCATAGTCAAGGTGCACCCAAATTGGGACGGTCCTAACCTCTATTATTAAAACCTTACAATGTGTCAAAGTGACGTCCTGTATGAATAAGGGCAGAGTAGAACCGGGTCCTAAACATGGACACCCAGCTAGTGAGGAGCTTTTTAAATGTGATACCCAGCTCAAAGGAAGAATGGGAGGGCACACCCGTACCTGCACTAAATATAGAAACCTAAAGCGATACTGAAAGAAATGAACTGGAGTCAAGTTGGTATGCATGCAAAATAGGAGCGTGTTGACACTGGCTGAAAAACAGACAAAACCCAAGACAAAACCAAAATAAACAAATTTCACTGAGAAATCAAGCCAAAGTGTAATGGTTAAAAAGACTCCAAAACTGTTTTGGCAGCTCAATAAATAAAAAATCACAAAATTACTAAAAAGCGTTTGGTCCTTTTATACCAGAACACTTTGGTTATTAACGGTTTAAATTTAACTTATCCTAATAGCTATTCTGAAAAAGATGTGCCTATGGACCAAAAACACACACACATACACTACTGTTTCAAATTTTGGGGTCGCCCAGACAATTTTGTGTTTTCATACTTTTATTAATCAAATGAGTTTCCAAATGAATTTAAAATCTAGTCCAGACATTGACAAGGTTCGAAAAAAAGATTTTTATTTGAAATAATAATTTTCTCCTTCAACCTTTGCTTTCGTCAAAGAATGCTCCCTTTGCAGCAATTACAGCATTGCAGACCTTTGGCATTCTACCAGTTAATTTGCTGAGGTAATCTGGAGAAATTTCACCCCAGAAATTTGCTTCCAGAAGCCCCTCCCAAAATTTGGTTTGGCTTGATGGGCACTTTTTGTGTACCATACGGTCAAGCTGCTCCCACAACAGCTCAAATGGGGTTGAGATCTGATGACTGCGCTGGCCACACCATTACAGATAGAATACCACCTGCCTGTTTCTTCCCTAAATAGTTCTTGCAAAATTTGAAGGTGTGCTGTGGGTCATTGTCCTGTTGTAGGGTGAAATTGGCTCCAATCAAGCGCTGTCCACAGGGTATGGCATGGCGATGTAAAATGGAATGATAGCCTTCCTTGTTCAAAATCCCTTTTACCTCATACAAATCTCCCACTTTACCAGCACCAAAGCAACCCCAGACCATCACATTACCTCCACCATGCTTGACAGATGGCGTCAGGCTCTCTTCCAGCATCTTTTCAGTTGTTCTGTGTCTCACAAATGTTCTTCTGTGTGATCCAAACACTTCAAACTTGGATTCGTGTGTCCATAACACTTTTTTCCAATCTTCCTCTGTCCAATGTCTGTGTTCTTTTGCTCATATTAATCTTTTCCTTTTATTAGCCAGTCTCAGATATGGCTTTTTCTTTTCCACTCTGCCCTGAAGGCCAGCATCCCGGAGTCGCCTCTTCACTGTAGACGTTGACACTGACGTTTTGTGTGTACTATTTAATGAAGCTGCCAGTTGAGGACCTGTGAGGCATCGATTTCTCAAACTACAGACTCTAATGTACTTGTCTTGTTGCTAAGTTGTGCAGAGGGGCCTCCCTCTTTCTACCCTGGTTAGAGCCTGTTTGTGCTCTCTTCTGAAGGGAGTAGTACACACTGTTGTAGGAAATCTTCAGTTTCTTGGTACATACGTACAACATGGTACAACATGGTACATACTGTACAGCTCTACAATATTGCTTAGAATTCCATGCCTTAGGGTACCGTTACACTTAGTGATGCACCAGCGATCCCAACAACAATATGGATCACTGGTGCATCGCTAAGTGGTCGCTAGTGAGCTGCCACACAGGCAGATCTCACCAGCGACATAGCAGCGGTCGGGGGTCGCTACTTACCTGTCAGACGTGGCGATCCTGTCGTCCTCCTGCCTGCGTCCACGCGTCGCTCATTGGCGCCACAGGAAGCCCAGCAGGAAGCGCCCGACGAGAAATGGTCTATGACGTTCTCGCGCGATCAGCGATAATCAGCGGGGGAGCCGGTCGGAGGTAAGTATCACATGTAGCGATATCGCTAGCGACATCGCTGCTGTGTCACAAAACCAGTGACGTTACAGCGATCTTGCTAGCGATATCGCTATGTGTAATGGGCCCTTTATATATTTTGATTCATAGTTTTTTCCTGATAGTTCTTATTTTACTTACAGTTGTTTTGCTGACCGGTTTTCGTGATCACCACCCTAGGTTGTGAAGCCCGTAAGCCTTATCCTTCTCATAGGCGTTGTAATGGAACGGCTGCTAATACTATACTTGTTAAAACAGCAGGGAGCAAATGTGACAATCATAGACAGTCATCTAAATAGAAATGAAGTAGCACAAGGCCAGGGCACAAACAATATAATTAAGCCTTATCTGACACTAGTGTCAGGAGAAATTCTCCTCTTTGGTCAAACTGTTATTGACCTCCTAATAACATCTGTCATTGGCAGCGGGCTGACTGTGATAAACCATATTGTACTATATTTTGCTATTGTTGAACTACTACACAAAATAAAGACTAATTTTGAATTATTTAGATTTTTTCGTTCTTGTTTTTATCGTTTTTTTTCCTCAACTACTGTATCTATGGATGGTCTTTAACAGCAAGGTGGTGTAAAAAGCTTTTTTTATATTTTTATATATTTACTAGAACAATACCATGACTGTATAACGTACTTAACTGCTGTGACTGAAATACAAGAGCAGTTGAATACAAAGAAATGGATTTTTTATATGTAGCATTAGTTCCATATCAATAGTGGCTAAAGGAGTAAAGGAGCCACATTTATTTTAGTGTAGTTGAATTCTACTCAGATTCTCCAGAATACGAATCTTTTGCAATTCTCGTGGATTCACTAAAATGACAGCCAGCTCCAGCCAACAATTTGCTGGACCATAGAAGATTATTATTAATATTATTATTATTTATTTATATAGCACCTTTAATTCCATGGTGCTGTACATGAGAAGGGGTTACATACAAAGTTATAGATATCGCTTACAGTAAACAAATTTACAATGACAGACTGGTACAGAGGGGAGAGGACCTTGACCTTGCTGACGCTGACTTACATTCTATGGGATAATGGGGAAGAGACAGAAGGTCGGGGGTGCAGCAGCACTGGTGGTGGTGAGGCGGCAGCCCAGGTGGTGGTTAGGTGGCAGAATGGTTAATGCAGGCTGTAAGATTTCCTGAAGAGATGGGTTTTCAGGTGGGTGGTGGATAATTGGATGTGTTGAGGCATGCAATTCCAGAGGATGGGGGATATTCGGGAGAAATCTTGGAGGCGGTTGTGTGAGGAACGAATAAGTGTGGAAGAGAGTCGGAGGTCTTGGAAGGATCGAAGACTACGTGAGGGAAAATATTGGATGATTAGTTCAGAGATATAGGGAGGGGACAGGCTGTGGATGGTTTTGTAGGTCAGTGTTAGTAGTTTGAACTGGATTCGCTGGGGAATTGGTAGCCAGTGGAGGGATTTGCAAAGGGGAGAAACTGGTGAGTAGCGAGGAGAGAGGTAGATTAGTCAGGCAGCAGAGTTGAGGACAGACTAGAGTGGTGCAAGAGAGTTAGCAGAGAGGCCACAGAGGAGAGTGTTGCCGTAGTCAATGCAGGAGATCATGAGGGCGTGTACAAGAGTTTTAGTAGACTGAGGGCTGAGGAAGGGATGGATTCTGGAAATATTTTTGAGTTGGAGGTGACAGGAGGGGGCAAGAGTTTGGACGTGCAGTTTGAAGGACAGGGCAGAGTCGAGAGTTACTCCGAAGCAGCAGATTTCTGTTGCAGATGGAGTGGGCATTCCAAAGTGCTCCAGAGAGAGGGAGCAGGGGGGTGGGGGTCAGTGGCACAGATCTTAAGTGTGAAGGATTGCGGTAGTTACTCTTAGTGTGAGAAAGATAGGGGTGAGTATTAGTGGGATGTATGAGGCGGGGGGGCAGGATTGGGGGATATGTCGCCAGCAGTGAGAAGAAGCAGAGAAAGGGAAAGCAGGTGGGTGAGGGAGAGTGACCAACTTGTATTATATTTTATTTGGAGAGGTCTGAGGTTCAGGAGCAGGTCTGCAGATGAAGCGAGGTGGGGGTAAGAGAGAGGGGGAGATGGTTATTTGGTTTGAGAGTGCAGGGGTTTGGGGATAGCAAAGGAGAGTGAGAATTAGTGGAGCAAAAACGGTGAGGGCAAATGTGAGCATCGTTAAAGAGCAGGGTAAGAAAAGAAAGGCAAGTAAAATTAGAAGATAGTGATTATTCTTACCTTTCTGGCAAATTTCTGGTATATTTCTGGTGTAACACTTAAAAGATGTCACACCAAGGTCAGATCTGACCTATTCCATTCAACTCATACCATTCAAATGTCCATGAAATGAAGCCAGGTGAGAGGGAGAGGGGAGGAGGATGGAGCAGGTGGACAGTTCACATCAGGGAGTAATTAACAGATCAGCAAAAGGTTAAAAAATGCAATAATACTCACGTTACTGCTCCACTGTTTCATAGGCTGTCATTTGGTTCTCAACCCCTACTCTTTTTGCTTTCTCTTCGATCTGCCTCACTCTAGGCTTGGACATCCAACACGGAGTAGACCTCTGACATCACTGTTTGCTCTGACACAACACTATGATGTGGGATGCCCGGGTGATGCACATTGTAATGTCACAATATGCAACGTGGCGGGACACTGCACAGTGATGACAAAGGCCTCCAGACAAATCATATAATGGTCAGAAATATTGTTACCTGCGCGTACAATAAATTACAATTTATTCTGGAAAGTTACCTTAAAGAAGCACTCCTCCCATCATAGTTTTTATCCTCTTAATATATTGCAGTCTTCATATTATAAAGCACTGTGAACTTACAATTGCTCATTTTTCCCTTCTGCCCAGTTATTCTGCTCTGTAGTATATAAAAACAGGAAGTCTCTTGTCCCTGCAGAAATCATTCCCCTCTTCAACTCCTGACCCAGCTGCTCTCTCCTCCCCACCATAGAATTTTGCAGTGACTCACGACTTGTGCAGATAAAATTGCCCCCATTCTCTACATGGAGCTTAGAATAATTCAGCTAGTCAGTTTTTAGTAACGTGATGTCATATACGTAATAAAAAAAGAGAAGAATTAGCTGGTAGAAAGACAAAATGAGCAATTGTAAGTACACAGTGCTATATAATATGATGATTGCAATATATTAAGAGGATAAAAACTTTGATGGGAGGAGGAATGCTTCTTTAAACAACAGAGAAGACATAATTCCAGGACCTCCCAAAATAAATATCTTGTCAACTGCAAAAAAAATCCATAATTCTAATTGTATGATACTCCAAATAAATAAAAACTTGCACCAGCACCAGCATTGTTTTACAGTTCCAGAGCCATATGCAACAGCTCATTTTAAAGGAATAACACACTTTATCTGAGAAATTTGTGATTAATATTCAGTTTCTAATGGCAGCCAAGCAAAAGCAGGCTATTCTCACAGTTTTCGCAAATACCCAAAGTATGAGACATAATCATACTTTATTATTTGAAATGCATTTATTCAAATCCTCCATGTTTCTTTGATCCATGGCAGGTGTTGCTCTTTCTACAAGTTGTTGGCTTTATTTGGATTAATGAGACACCACTGAGAGTTTGGATTTAGAGGAGTCAGTGGTCGTATAGAAATTCTGTTGTTCACATTTAACATCCGTCATGTGTCTGTGGTGCCGCTGACAGAGAGCACGCCATAATCTCCCGTGATTGTCCTGTCTTAAATTAGTTGAGTCCTTCTTAATCTCTTCTGCTGGGTTGTAAATTAAACCTCTTTCTGTTCCATGGAGGAAAGTGCTGCAGAGCTTTTTATTATAGAAAATGGAGAATTCTCACTGTACAAGGTCATTTCAATCATCACTTGTTGAAAGTTCATTACTTGGAAGTACAGCCACGTATTCTGTGACACTGGTGTGTTTGGGGTATGACTGATTTCGAGAAAAATATACCGCACTGTTTGTTTAGGAGGCTGACTGCAATATAAGATTGAATGCATCAATCAGTGCAGAAGTAATTGATTTTTTAAGGTTATAATTTTCTCTATATTTATAGAATATGTAATAAAGTGCAATAATTTGCAATAAGTGCACAGACAGTTCTACTTTGTACTTGTTGGATAAGAACAGATTATCATTCCCATACAATGATTGATACTTAAGGGAGGGTGTAGAGTAGACTTCAAGGTCACACATTAAAATTTGAGTGCAACCCCAGAACAAGCTGCATTCCACTGGTTTTAGCCTCAATAAAAACGTTAGATAGGACAGTCTACGCTATGGATTTGAAGACTGGGTGAATCATGTTCAGACAATTAAAGGGACACCTGGTGTAAGCATTGCCTATCCTAACTCTATTGGGAATCAGGAACAATCTTGAACTGTAATGTAGCAAGATATTCACTGAGGAATAAGTAAATTTCAGTTATTCATAAGTTGTCTCCCTGCCTTTGATGCAGACTCGCATGCTGAGCCCACATCTTTCCAGGGAAATGTTGGCTGTGTTATTCAGCCATCATCTGCCTCTAACATCGACGGGTGGATCAGAGCTCCGCTCAAGGCTGGTAATCTGCATCAGCAGGGGATGCTCTGTTCTAACTCCTCAACTTGATCGTGAGACATTGATGGCTTGCTATGACAGCTAGGGTTCTTCTGAAGACCACTGTATCTATCACCACAGTACTACTATGAAAACTAGCCTGCTAGTTTTCTGCTAAATAAAAAAAGAGGTGATTAAAACACTGTATATACCCTAAGGTAATATCAATGAAAACATCAACTCAGTGCGCCAAAATCAAGCCCACACACAGCTCCATATCTCATAAACTCAAAACGTTACGGCTCTCGGAAAATAGTCACAGCGCAAAAAAGATAAATAGGGGGTACACAATCTTTGGCAAGTTTGGACTAGTCAGGCACTATATCCAGAGGGGACTCTCCCTGTGTACTAAGGACTTCATCCTTGCTTTCATATCACCAAATGATAAGCTAAGTAGTCCTTTTAACATGTATATTTACTCCTGATGAGCCTCATACAAGATGGGAAATGTGTTGAGTTTACTTTTTGGTATACATGCTTTGTTTTTTATGGACTCTTTTCTCCACTAAGATGAGCTCTCAATTTAAATTGTGATGTGTGTATTGGTTCCACCTATGGGCATATGATCTTGGGAGCTGTGTTGAGAACAACATGGTGGATTTTCTTTGGCTTATTATAAGCCATGCAAGTGCTGACATCTGTTAAATCTATTTAATCTTTATAGTACTATGCACCACATGTTTTCCTTGGATGAGCTCTCTTTCACAATATCGGGTCTTATATTTATCATGTGTCCGATTTGGCGGTTTATGCATTCTATTTGATGTCCCATTCACGCACTCTAGCACTTTACATGTTATGAGAGTCCCCTTATGATTAACTGATCAAGGCCATTTTGGACAGCCGTCGAGGAGCGGGGGCGCTAATCTCGTTTAAGAGTAAGAGTGACAACCTCCGCTGACATGCAGGGTCCGGACAGGGATAGTTACAGTATATAGTTAGCTCTCTGTCCAGAATATACATTACATCTACTGCCAGACCTTTTTTCTTCCCCCCCTTTATGACTGAAAAAACATCACTTCTTATTATATCCATATTGTTGGATACATTCTGCTCTTACTATTAGTTTTCCTTCTTACCCCTACAGGGTTTTCAAGGGGTACAAGGGTCAGCCTAAGGTGAGCGGAGGTGCCATTTGCGCAGGAATAGGGTGTCAACCTCCGCTGGCAAGTAGAGCGCATTTAGTTTTAGAATAGGGCCAGGCACCCCCTTTGGCCTTTTCCATTTAGTGTCCTTTCAATATTTTGGTGATGAGATTGGTTTGTGTTGCACCAGTTGGTAATTTTTGATTGACTAAATAAAAGTTATCCTTTAATATAGGTTTATTGGGATCTTTTTTCTGTGAAATTCTCTCGGAAAATAGTAACACAAGCAAAAAAATGTTTTCTTTGGCAAATTTTTTAATTTTTTTCACCACTCTTTTTTTCACCACCATTTTAAAATCAAAGCTTTGAATGTTTGCTATCACCATAATCATACTGACCTGAAAAATTATATCAGCAGGTCATTTTTACTGTAAAATGAAGGCTAGAAATTAAAAAACTAAAAAATAGTTGCAGACTTACGCTTTTTTTTGCTAGTTCACCACACTTGGAATTTTTTTTCCTACTTTCCATTACATGATATGACAAATTGGATGGTGTCGTTCAAAAGTACAAATTGTTCCGCGAAAGACAAGCCTTCAAACAGCTATCTCGACAGAAAAGTGAAAAAGTTATGATTCTTGCAATGGGGGGGGGGAAATGAAAGCACAAAAGCGAAAAATCGCCCTGTCCTTAGGGGGTTAAGTGACCATTTCTTTAAAACAATAACATGGTATTTAGGGTTCAATATACAATACTTCTGCATTTAAACCCTGGTAATTTTTGGCACATAGAGGATTACTTACTGTATCTTCCTTTACTCTTAGAAAACTGAAGGATCTATTATATTAAATACAATTTTCTACCATCTCAGACAATTTTTAGTAACACCACTGGAAGATCATGGTATGCGAGGCCACCATGACGCCAATATTTCCAGCTTGGTGACAAGTGATTATCTATGTGGTAACATTAAATGTTAAAGTGAGGCTACATACACCATTAACAAGGCCTGACAGGTACACTTGTAATCATCCCACCAACTTAATACATTATCACAAGAGGAACATCAATGTTTCCTTTCCTGATAAGTGCAACAACCCAGGGATGAAGCATTGTAAAGACCTGTGTTCCTGTAAACCAGACTTCATTGGTTTACATCTAATTCTTATTGACCATCATCATTGACTTTTTGTGTTCTTGCCTGACATTGAATCTGATGGAATCACATTATTGCTCCTTTTAATTGACCCTAGTTTGAAAAACTGTGTGTTAGAAGGCATTCTATAAGGGACATTGTATTTAATTACCATCTATCACTACAATTTCCCATGAGAAAATGCATTGTAGCTATAATGGCCATTGCCTTATTATGATGCTGGAAACCAGGTTGAAAGAATGTGTAAAATCAATAGGTTCACAACTTTACAGTTGAATTGTTAAAGATGTTACCAGAAGGGCTAATTACACAGTGACAGTGAATGGCATCATCACATAATCTCTTAGGATATGCTATTATGGGCTGTCAAAAGTAAAACGCAAGTTGTAGTCTCCTTGTTTAATGTGATGTTGTATGCAATTAATAGACAAGCATGCTAAAACTCAGCATTTCGAAATATTTACCAAATGAATGTCAAGCTGATAAGTACACAACACAGATAAAAAAGAAATTCTACCCAATAAAGAAACCACTGCGGTGGGAATATGGGAAAATCGGAAAAACGCAATAGTAAACAGCTGAAAAGCACTACAATAAATAAAGTCCTAAAAAATAACTTTTCCAGAAAGTCCTTGTGCATACAAATGTGTATTTAGAATTCTTGGGCTACACTGTGAACTCTCATTTCAATGCATGACAATATTTGACTGGATTCAAGCACTTGCATATGTATGTCTACTTATAACTCTAGGGCTAAACGCAAGTCTAAATGGAAGCTAATGGCGGGAGATACACATAAGTAAAGATAGGAACTCTTGCTCTCAGTATATCCTGTAGTTCTCAGAGACTATTGTATTGCAACAATGATTGTAACAAAAAGGGGCAATCTGCTCACCTGTCCGGTACATGGCAAAAAGCCCTTTGTAGTAATATGGGTAGATCAGTGTAGAACCCAACACTCATAGTATTCCATAAAAAATTAAGTTTATTGTTCAGATTAAAAAAATGAGTGGCAAAGACCAGCAACAAAAATAATTAAAAGCATGTAAGAATGGTAGAGAATGGACGCCCATCTGATCAGTCATCCAGGCAACTAGTTTCTGACTAGTGTGGCCCTTAGACTACGCCTTCTGCTTGGATCTACACATATTGCAACAATAATGTTGGATGAATAGGGCATACAGATTTGGCACCATTAATTTTTGCATTAATTAGTTTTATCACACTTATTATATTGTCACAATGGAAGCAAAGAGAAAAACATTTGAATCTTTCTTACTTTTTTGCATTTTACTTTAAATTAAACCCAAAGACATGGGTCTTGTTTTCGTGCCATGTGAAAGCCAAATGTACTGTATGCCTAAAATACATTAATAAATTAGCATATAAAATAAAGTAGGATGTATTGTGTTGAAAAGAAGGGATATTAGAGGGGTCATCCAGGCTTGGGGTTGAAGTCTGCAGTTATTCAGTGTGACTGCAGACTTGTGAATTCTCTCAGTATGCACACTGCATCTACAGAGGTGTGCGGGCGCGTGACCGCAAGTATGCTATATGCAAGCATGCAGTCATCTGACAAATAGATGTGCATGGCCTATCTCAATACCGGTGACTTAAGCAAGGACAGGCACGTCTAGTCAGAATATTGCTGGAAGTAAGTAGTGATGAGCGAGTATACTCGTTACTCAAGATTTCCCAAGCATGCACATCTGATATTCGAATATTTGGATGTGCTCGGAGATTTAGTTTCTGTCGCCATAGCTGCATGATTTGCTGCTGCTAGACAGCCTGAATACATGTGGGGATTTCCTAACAAATAGGCAATCCTCACATGTATTCAGGCTGCTAGCAGCCACAAATCATTCAGATACAGCAACAGAAACTAAATCTCCGAGTACATCCAAATACTCAGAGATCACCCGAGCATGCGCAGGAATTATCGAGTAAAGAGTATACTCGCTCATCACTAGAAGTAAGCCATTGCATAGTTGCAATCACATGACCTCCCGTTCTTGGTGCTGTAACTGGAGAATTTTGACAGTGTGCACTGTGCACGCCGTGAAGATTCACACGCCTACAGTCATAGAAAGTGAATGCAGAATTGAACCCAAAGTCTAGAAAGCTCCTTTACGTATTAAAGACCTAGGTTATCAGGGGTTGAAAGGGTCAGTTATATCAAGCAATGTCAATATTAATCATTAGATCCCTGTCAGATCTGTAGTCTCAACAAGCAGGAGACCCACCATCTATATGTAGTACTAATTCTTCATCGGTTTGTTACTGTGTTGTCCATTCAACATATGTTACTGGTGAAGGAATTACATTTTTACTCACATTTCCTTTTTAACATAACATTTTTATCTAAATATCAAACACTATTAAGATTGAAAAGTATGTGATAGGGGACAATTGGGTAGGGGCAAATACTGGTATACAGCAGAAAGTTTTGCTTTATTTGGCAAAGTTTAACTTGTATAAACGAGCTGAAATAAAACAAGATGTTATGGTTTCTGAACAAAAAGTTGTTTGTATCGTCAGATAAACAGCGAAGACCAAAATGCGTATAAATATTGATCAAGGCTGTTTCATGCTTGGGAGTGTGCCAGAAAGCTGGACTCATAAGGTGCTGTGTGGCCTCCGCCGGAGTGCTCTCTGTAGGAGGTTTGATAGCTGCTGTTTATCGAGAACTTCGAGAAGAGCAAGAGGCAGACAGTGCAAATGACGTGCCAAGAGAACTGAACTTTGTGCTCTTAATGCTCTGACCTCCAAGTTGTAATTGCAGCGGATTTAGCTTCATTGAACTTCTAGGAGCCACTAGTGCCAAAGATAATTAGACAAATTAATGTCAAACTGTGTAATGCCAAATGCCAACTGAATCTGCTACTTACCCTTGAAGAGATGAAAGAACTAGTTTGAACTAAGTGGGTTTGTCAAAACATTTAGGCATTTTCTTCCAAGGTTTCTCCGTTTCGATGCTCTTCCACAGGTGTCACGGAGCAAACTCCAGGGGATAGCTGCATAATATGAAAGATAAGTGGATTGATTATAACAGTATTTTTTTTTGGCATTTATTACTTTACTTGATATTGGGTTGTCAAATGTTACATGATTGACTATTACCAACACAGTAATGTAAGATAAATCGATCAATAATAATCCTAGCCGAAATAATGCATAATAATGGATGCAGAAACCCTGAATGGCCACCTGTTGCAATTTCATGAGCTGGTACTATGATATGATGACCCATGAACTGTATAAAGCATCATTCAATAACGTTGGTCAATTTAAGTATATAACACTCGGCCATTTTCACTGGAAAATGTATTCACAGCTCACAAAATAGCTAATGGAAATGATGGATATTTAAGTAGTGCAATGAACATCCCGTTGTAATATATAATTGCAATCTATTTTTTGCCACAAATTACACTAAGAGTTTTAGAGAGATCAGGAGGAATAGATACTTTTAGAATACAGTCTGTATGCAGAGCCACAGATTTATACAATGCTGTGTATGCAAAACTGTTCTTTCTAAAGAAACACTCGTTCTTTCGCACACAATGGGCATAATGTACATCCTTCTGAACACAATGGAGTCATAATTGCAGAAAAGGACCTGATAAGTGGGAAAATGAACTTCAAATTTTGTCTTGAAACCATACCACAGATTCTGGAGCCACCTGACTGCTGCTGCACTGTAGATGCCACTTTTTGTCTTTAATTTACAAACTTTATTTGCCATTTTTCATAACTATTAGACAAATAAAAATGTCTTCTAGGCTTAGCTATTTTTTCTGTCCCTGTTAGGGTTTGTGCACGCTGCGGATTCTGCTACGGTTCCGCAGCGGATTTGGCCGCAGCGGGTCCGCAGCAGTTTTTGGTGCGGTGTACAGTACCATTATTCCCTATGGGAATAAAAAAACGCAGACGGTGCAGATTTTTCTGCGCGGTTTTCCTGCGGTTTTGAAACCGCAGAAAAAATTGACATGTCAATTCTTTCTGCGGATTCCGCTGCGGTTTGCCATCTCCTCCATTGTGGAGATGAAAAACTGCAGGGCAGAACCGCAGGCCAATCCGCAGGTCTTTTGACCTGCAGATTTACCTGCGGATTTTACTAAATCCGCGCGGCCAAATCCGCACCCCAATCTGCAGCGTGTGCATGTACCCTTACTGTTGCCTAGGCAGAGCATTTAGTTATTAGACCATGAACAGGCAGGAAAATACTATGGCTGTGTATAAATTATTTATTTATTTTACTCATTTATATAGCGCCATTAATTCCGCAGCGCTTTACAGACATTATTAGCACTGTCCCCGATGGGGCTCACAATCTATATTCCCTTTCAGTATGTCTTTGGAATGTGGGAGAAAACCGGAGAACACAGCGGAAACCAACACAATCACAGAGAGAACATACTATCACTATAAACATACTGCAGGGTTATGGCATCAGACACATACTACTAGTAGGCATCTGACCTGGGTCATTCATTGATTGACTGTGTGCTTTCTACTAGGTTGAACATTCCTAGCCAGTGTAAAACAGGTTGCCAAAGTAGTAAAATTCATCAATACTTTATTGTAAGTTTTTAAAAAACTGCAGCCAATACACAACTAGGGACAACATTTTGTAAGTGTAGTTCAGACCTTACTCATGACTAAGAGCCAAACTGTCATTAAACACGTAAGCCTTGTGGAAAGTTGTTCCCGGTTGTGTTGGCTGAAGTTTTTAAATGAAGCACAATAAAGTATCTATGAATTTGACAACCTTGAATTCTGGCTTTCCACTGGTTTGATCTATGCTGCAAAATGCCATGGTGACCTACACAAGGAGAGCTGACAATTTCTTACTTTCGTAGGAATGCTAGTTCATATATCCACCGGTGTAAACTCGCCATTATTGAAATTAGTTAAATGTTACATACAGGACAAATGATGATTAGGCGGTGGGTGGTAAAGTTGCAACAAGTCCATGCTCTTGATGGCGATGTCTTACCTGATAGCATTTATTCTCCATGATATCCTAAAGGTATTGATGCCATCTGGAGGTGGTCTGTTTACACTCTCCTGACAGAGTGACAAATGATAACGCAGGTGATGGGACATTGACAGCTGCTTATCTTCGTATGCCCAATAATTTCATTACTACACATTAATTAGTTTGCATCTGTTTTCATAACTGAACGGCATCTGCTGCTGGTTACCATTGTGCGCAGTGACGGATACTGGACTGGCAAAGATGAAGATGACAGACAATTGGAGCAAATGCGGGTTATGAGTGCTAAATGTGTTTCTGGATTGATTCATAATTATAGTGGACCCAAAGGAATTGTGGGGCTTAGGCTGAGACTTTTCCAGGCACTCAATATACAGGAACATTACTATGAACATCATAAATAGTCCTTGCTGCGATGTATCTTCCTCGGAGCTCATTTGATATCACAGAAGCCGTCTGCCCAGACTGGAGTAAACTCTAATGGGCCGTATCACTTCTACCAAGCCAAAAATCGTGACACATCAGTAAGGCAAAATATCCAAGAACTTACTGAGCAAATAGTTATTTTTCAAAGTGTGACAGCCAACCTACTGTGCAGGGTAATTACTCATAAATTGTTTTTCATGACTGAGTTTGATAACTTTTTATATTTATCAAGTATTAGATGTTACAATATTTTGCACTGTAGAAAAATTGACTTAAAAACAATCAGAGCCTTAAAGGAGGAGATATGTGATTTTTTTTAAAGTCTGAGAATTAATATTAAGTTTAGTCTGTTATTTGCAACAATAGACCTAAGAAACCTAAACACTGTCTTTCAGTCCCCACTATTGATCCTGGAGTGATTTTCAATAGTGTATTGTGACAGTACTCAACCACCCCTAAACTGCATATATGGGCATGCAGGTCTTTGAAGATTAATGCCTTTGAAACCTTTATATCTTCTATCTGTTGCTGCATTCCACAGAAATCAGCATATTCAAATGCAAATGAAGCATAAGGGCTCAGGGTGTGACTGAGCACTTCCCAAGCCTCTGCCTCCTGAGGTTGTTTCCCCAACTAGCACCAGCCTCTTTAGCTTGTTTGATAGCTCACTTACTAATTCCCTGCCTGACTTCACATAGACAGTAAGCTGATAGTCAAGCTGTTATTTCTGAGGAAAACAGTTGTTTTTGCAAATTAAGAACCTCAGGAAGCAGAGGTTCATGAAGTGCTTTGCAAAAATCAGAGCACTTAGCGCCTTAGTTGAATATGAATTTAAACATTGATTTCTTGGGAATGGAGCAACAGATAGAACATATAAAAGTGTTGATGGATGTAGGTTTCAACGACCTGCAATTTCTCATATCCAGCTTAGGGGTGGGAGTTTTTCTTACAGTTTCCCTTTAATGTGTAATACAATGTATTTTAGTCATTGAAAGCTTATGGTAATCATGAAAACTTAATATGTCTGTGATGTTACTAAATGATAGCATTATGATGTCTGGATTATTTAGAAAAATATAATAGTAAGATATAATAATTACCTTTGAAACGCACATAAAACTCAACTGGTAATCTCAGATAAATCTGGCTTCCTCTTCATAAACTCTAGTGTAAGGGGGAAAGCACGGTATTTTGTCAAGTGAAGAAGAGGGAATATTGAATTATTAAACCATGTTTAACCTAAATTTTTAAAGGGACTATGTCATCATTTTCTGACCTAAGGTTTAAATCAGGTCTTTGTGTTTCATGTATTTTGAAAAATTAACAGTGTTTTTTTTTATATCACAAACTTCTAGTAATCTTACAATATTCACATTGTCCCCTGAACTTTTCTTAGACTTCTCCTGTTTTTTCAGAAAGCATTTATAGCAATTTTCGTATGAGCAGAGGCAAGATTACAATGACAGGTAAGACTACGTCCACATGGTCAGTAACCAATAGCGCTTTGAACGCAGGACATGTTCGCTGCGTCCAAAGCGCTGCCGGCTTTTAAACACAGGTGATTCTGCATTTCTTGAAATCCCATCCATTAAGCTGTAACATCTGGCCGCTGCAGGTTGGACGCTGTGGATGTATGCAGCATCCAACCTGCAGCATTACTGACTGCGGGAACATACACTAACACCTCTACACACAGCTGATAACACAGATCCATCAGGCACAATATTCAATATGAAAACTGTCCCCACCCCCCAGTCCCTTCATAATGGCTTTTGCACATTCTTACTAGATGCTTCAATGCAAAACAAAAATCGGGTCTGACTATTCAATGCTACTAATATACGTGTGGCTTTACTGCAACAACAGGATATTAAAATCTAAAAATCCCAGTGGCCAGTGTGAATATTGCAAGATTTCCAAAATATATCTTTATAATAAAGATTGTGATATTAAAAAAAAAAAAAACTTGCTAAAAATTTGTAAAAAATACATTTAACACAAAAAACTGATTTAAACAATGAGTCGTTATGTGATTACAAATTCACTTTTAGGTCATTTTTGTTTATAAATGTAAAAATGAACTGCCCTAAAGACGTGAGAGAGAAAGGAAAAGCAAGGGAAAATATAGAGATATGCATTCTGAAACTATCTATATGTTCAAGTATTAAAGTCTGTGTAGTATGTTATGTATAGTATGTGTTATATACTGTTACTTTTAATGTGGTGTATTTATAGTCAGTGTTCTGGAGCACACCATTCCCCTGCCTCCCGGCTTCCTGCTCGCCAGGTGACAGTGCTCTCCTAAAGATTGACAGTTTGAACC
The DNA here is from genome assembly GCF_039654945.1 of Dendrobates tinctorius. NCBI lineage: Eukaryota > Metazoa > Chordata > Amphibia > Anura > Dendrobatidae > Dendrobates > Dendrobates tinctorius. The sequence goes on along the minus strand of NW_027361948.1, from coordinate 3,198,015 downwards.
AGTAGCATGGCCGTGCTGCTGCTCTCAACTGTGCGCTGGCACATGCTTCACGCAGAGGCCGCTATGTCTCTCTAGCTATCTATATGTTCAAGTATTAAAGTCTGTGTAGTATGTTTTGTATAGTATTTGTTATATACTGTTACTTTTAAAATGGTGTATTCATAGTCAGTGTTCTGCAGCACACCTTTCCCCTGCCTCCCGGCTTCCTACTCGCCATGTGACAGTGCTCTCCTAACGATTGGCATTTTTAACCAGTAGCATGGCCGCAAACTGTGCTCTGTCCCATGCTTCAAGCAGAGGCCTCTATGTCTCTCTAGCTATCTATATGTTCAAGTATTAAAGTCTGTGTAGTATGTTTTGTATAGTATTTGTTATATACTGTTACTTTTAAAATGGTGTATTCATAGTCAGTGTTCTGCAGCACACCGTTCCCCTGCCTCCCGGCTTCCTACTCGCCATGTTATAGTGCTCTCCTAACGATTGGCATTTTTAACCAGTGGCATGGCCGCAAACTGTGCTCTGTCCCATGCTTCCATCAGAGGCCTCTATGTCTCTGTAGCATCAGAGGACTGTTGTGGCTCTTCAGCTGGTCAGATCCAGCAATCCAGCCTAGCTCTAATGCAAAGTGCTTGCAAGCATGCTATGGCCACCTTTGATAGACTACAGTGGTAACCGGTAGCTTTGGCAACATTCAGTACACAATAAAATTAAAACTCTCTCTAATTTAAAGACCAGTGGATTTTTTTTTACCAAGATTTCATTTTTTTTACAAGTACTATGAAATTATATTCATTGAACAACATGAGATAACTGCTTAAATTTATGTTCCAGATCTTGAATAAAATATCTCATGTTACAGACAAGCAGTAGCTAACTTTACAAACCTCAGGATTTGCAATTGTCTTTTTTATATTTCTGAAGATATACCACAGGGACATGGGAGGAGGGCGATAGGAGGCACTTTTCTTCTCTCGGACTGTGACTTTTGTCACATAACTTTAGTACACAGTACTTTAGTGGCCCGTACAAGTGAATAAGGTTAGAAAATGCAAAGTAGGGTTAATGCAATGTGCAAAACAAAGCGAACACATTGGTTGTTCTACGGCACAACAACATTAACTTCTGCCCAGATTCCTCTGCTTACAGAAGTAACTATAAAGCTGAAAAAAATGTTCCTACCTCTCCTGGTACAAGTTCTCTATGATTTGTTGGCAGTTTTAGACCTTATTCTGCACGTTTCCTGTTTTAAGCTTATTTTACTTAGTAAAAATGGAGACTAAAACCTACTAGGAGACTTGCAAAGAATAGGGGTATTTGAACCCCTTTTCAAGCTTGTAATCTGCTAACAGATTGAAAAGAAAACACTGGAGAAGATCAATTCTCATCTGTCATTCAACCTTCTCTTCTTAATTTGGCTCATTTGACCAACGGCTATGTCTCTCAACTCCTCCATGTACATGAATGATCAGCTTGGCCAAGCATTCATACGTTTTCAATGGAGAGAGAGGAGAAAGCTGGCGTCAGACTCTTCTGGCAGTGGCTTATCTCCTTGAGAAAAAAGGACAGTCATTTAAATTGACATCATCTGCCAATAGAGAGTTTGGTGGTGTCCATGCAAGATAAATGATCAGTCCATCCTGCCAGTGGCTTTAACTGACTCTAATGTGTATGGGGTCCTTTACGGCTTACACTTGTAGGTTATATACACTGTAGAGAATTGCTATCTTGTCTCCATTGTGCATAGGTTTACAACCGTTATACTAAAAAACATTTAACACTTATTTACAGGATGCATAATAAAGATATGATTCCTTGGTGCCCCACTGCTTGGATGCTCACCTATCAATAGAACAGGTGTCCCAATCCCCCCCATACCACCTCATCATTTCTACTTACTACACAATTTTGACTAATGGTATGGATAGGTGATACTTATTTTCCATGGACAGCCCCTTTAAGAAAATATTTTTACCAGTTAAAGCAAAATAGTAAAGAAAAATGGATTGAATAAACCACAGACATCTGCAATTGAATTATTTGTCTATAAGGAGAATCATCATGTTTGCTGTTTCCATGGAAACCTTTTTGCCCATTTTTTAAAGACTAGAAAGCTTAACAAAGACCAGCCTGAGTCACAGACTTTCCACACAGCATGCAGCACAGGTTTTTAGTTGATTGCCCACAAATGTATCAACTGTTCAATAACTAAACAAAACAGCTAGAACGTGGACTTTTATTTTCAAAACTAACATACCTAAAATAAAAGTGGAGGTAATAGGCTAAAACACTATGGGAATCCAATGGTCAGCAGCTCTGTTAGGCCTTACGTCTGAAGCCCTCGAAAAATGGAATTGGGACATTTGTGCTGATGGGGCCATTGGCTGTAATGAAACAGACGTCAGTGTGTGCTATGCCAGTCATCACTTTTGGCCACATATACCTGTTTAAGGCAGGCTCCAAGACTCAGTCTTGATGGAACTACTGTATTTTAACATAGCCTTGATTTTCTACGACTCAGTACACTGTATATACTCATGTTTGAGCTGAAAACACCCCCCCCGGTTTATATACGAGTCATTGTCCAGAAAGCCGACGGGTGAGGGGACTTCCAGAAGATATATACTCACCCTCTGTCGCTGCATATCCGTCCCTGCATCTCTGTCCCAGCACTAGCAGCTTCTTCCTGTGTTCAGCGGTCACATCGTACCGCTCATGAAGGTAATGAATATGCACGCATCTCCACTCCGATAGGCGTGGAGCGCATATTCATTAACATCATGAGCAGTACCATGTAACTGCTGAGCACAGGAACAAGGAAGAGCTGCCGGCACGGGACAGAGATGCATAGCAGGGACGGGCGAGGAGGGTGAGTAAGATCCCCATGCTGGGGGGTGGTGAGCTATGAGGGGGTTGTGAGCCATGCTGGGGGGTTATGACCCATGCTTGGAGTTGTGAGCCATGCTGGGGGGTTGTGAACCATGCTGGGGGTTGTGAGCTAACAGGCTGTTGTGAGCCATGCTGGGGGGTTGTGAGCCATGCTGGGGGGTTGTGAGCCATTCTTGGGGGTTGTGAGCTATGAGGGGGTTGTGAGCCATGCTGGGGGTTGTGAATTATGAGGGGATTGTCAGCCATGCTGGGGGGTTGTGAGCCATGCAGGGGGTTGTGAGCCATGCAGGGGGTTGTGAGCCATGCAGGGGGTTGTGAGCCATGCTGGGGTGTTGTGAGCTAACAGGCTGTTGTGAGCCATGCTGGGGGCTTGTGAGCCATGTTGAGGGGTAGTGAGCCATTCGGGGGGGTTGTGAGCTATGAGGGGGTTGTGAGCTATGAGGGGGTTGTGAGCCATGCTGGGGGGTTGTGAGTTATGAGGGGGTTGTGAGCCATGCTGGGGGGTTGTGAGCCATGCTGGGGGGACGTGAGCCATGCAGGGGGTTGTGAACCATGCTGGGGGGTTGTGAGCCATGCATACAACAGGGGGAGCCACACATAGCAGGACAAGGATGAGGGGCCAATGCATACCTGGTTTATACTCGAGTCAATAAGCTTACCCAGTTTTCCGTGGCAAAATTTGGTGCCTCGGCTTATACTCGGGTCGGCTAATACTTGAGTATATACGGTAACTTAGATTCTAACATCATGAACAACCTTGCTATACTAATAGCTTCTTTTTCTTACTCTAATCTTATGGGAGCACTAAAACGAATGTGACGTACAGACTCTAAAATTTCCATGTCAAGTTTGTTTAGCCTTGTGCTTCCAATCACTCAACAATCACCTTAAATTCAACCCCTTTTATCATATTTTCCTTTGCCCTACTCTTTCCATCCCTACCATTGATTGCCTACCAGATTCTCTCCAAATAAACCTCAATGTGAAGGCTGTTACATGAAAATAATAATTTTTCATGTAAAACATTGAGGCATCGGTGTACATAGAAATCATTGGGCCCATAGAAAAAGTCATAAATGGGCCCCACTTAACCTCTCTCAAAAAATATTTGATAAAGTAGACACAGTCACATCAGATAGGTATAGTCACAGAATAGCATACCTCCCAACTTTTAAAGTCAGGGAAATAGAAATTCCTTGACATACTTAAACAAAAATTTGCAATATTGAAGTTCTTTAGTGTTGTCATCCAATCCCATACCTCATTCATGCCCCCCCATTGAGTGTAAAGGCACCAGCAAATTATCATGTGCTCACAGTGTCCCCTATATGCCTTTATGCCAACACAGTGTCCACAAATCAGTAAGATGTCCACACAGTGCCCAAAACATAGTCTGATCCCTCCACAATGCCCCTAACACAGTATGATGTTCCACAGTTCCCACACACATTATGATCTCTGCCATACATTATGATGTCCCTACAGTTACCCACACACATTAAGGCCTCAACAGTTATCCTCTCAGCAAAGTATGAGAGACCCCCAGAAAATATGATCACACCCACAGTATGACGTTCCAACAACCCCCCAAGCAGTAACATGACCTCACAGCCCTGCATGCATTTTGATGGCCTCAAGCCCCCCACACAATATAATGGACCCCACAGTTCTCTACACAGCAGGATGGACCCCACAGCCCCTCACACAGTATGTTGGCCTTCCAGTGCATCCCCCCAAAAGTAGGATAGCCACAATCATCCCCATACACAGTATAATGGCCCCTACAGCCATCAACACAGTATAATGGCCCCATTGCCCTTACACACATCATGATGTCCCTATTATGGCTCTCACAGTACCGTACACATTATGATGGCCCCTAAGGTAACCCACAAAATATATTGACCCCCTCAAATACTAAATGATAAAATAAATTAACTACTCACTTAGCCAGATTCCTCCTCCTCTCTGTACAATGCTTGAACTAGGCCTCTGTGCAGCAGGCATGATCTAGTGACATTATCACAATTACTGTGCTGAGACTCAGAGGCAAGGACTCAATTGTGCATGTTCACCATTGCATTCAACTGTATACATCCTAAAGGATGCGGATACCATTAAAATTGTGACACTGGTCCCCTCCCCAAATCATAGCTGCTGTGTGGTTTGCTTCTATTAGTAGTGCATCCCTGCTTTCAGGCCTCTCACAGTTTAAATAAGATGCTAAAACATAGAAATGTATTCACAATGATCTAATGTCTCTTTATTGAATATCTGGAGAGCCAGAAATCAACTGTTAGATGCATACAAGAAAAATGTTTGGAAGGATCTGATAACAGAGGTTATAGTCAACAGACCCAAACCTTTCAGCAGCCTGTGTCATGCAGACAGTCTTCCAGCACAATAGTCAGGTTCATGTTTTCTGCACATTTTTGCTCTATTGTTAAATTATTGTATCTCATAAAGAGATTTGGTGAAAAAGTAGACTACAAAAGGCAATTACATTATTTGCAGGTTCATACTGGTTCATACTATACACGAGTAGCTTCACCTTTGTTAACCAAGTTGTCAAAATTATGATTTAAAAGAAATACAACACGTTTTTTCCCAAATAAACTTATTATAACTGCGTAGAATCAAAAACATTCTGGTTGTTCTCTATTGAGTAGCAAAAATGTATTTTCCTGCATAGTTTTACGGAAACACGTACTTTCGACTTTGGTGGCTTAATTTTTCGGAGGAGAATAGCATCCTTATCAGTGACTAAGCCTTAATTACAGTATCTTCCTTTTCATGTTCTGCAGCCGTATGCTGAAAACTTGTAGCCTTGGATGCAGACAGAGAAATAACTGCATGGGACAGATGTTTGACTGTTAGCCAGATGTTTGCGGATTGTAGGAGGACTACTCGGCTTTTCTACTTTATCAGGGTTAAGGTTTCTTCAAGAAGTGATTAAATGCACACGGCAGATCCAATCTGATATAATCAGCATTTTTGATAGCCATTCCCCAAAAAACATCCATAATAAATGCTAAAATTGGTCATGTACACTGAATAGTTGTGAGATGAGTAGATCTCAGATATGTCCGGCACACTTTGTTGGAGATGGAGGTGCAAATGGATCACTTGCATAGATTCATGATTCTAAAGCCAATTTTTCAACCCTCTGGTTAGAACAGTTCTGCACAGATTCCCTCCTACCGGTAGCAAAAGTGATGGCCCAGCAAGGACTGGTTTCAATTGACTTTCCTCATAGCAACTCAGTTTTCTATATCTATGCCCTTCCCTTCTTTCAGTGGTATCTACGTAGACCAATTTATCTGGGGTTCATGATTAGGAAAATGGCCATGTTGCATATTACCCTCTCCTACAATTATATACTATTCTAGCAATGCTTTACATTGTTTTATCACATTAAAAAGTTCTATTGTGCAGAGCATCATGTGATTTACAGAGTTATTAGCAGGAACAGATGTCTGATGTCCAACAATCTGATAAACTCATTCAGCTCTTAGGCTTTTGTTCAGATTCATATTAGTAAAATACCTGAAGTGAAATTATATTTTGATATGTGCGATTGATCAGAAAGTGTTCTGGGTTTCTCGGCTGATTTAATAAACATGATAATGTGCTTATGTCAGTTTAACTTTTAGTGTTTTATTGTATTGCAGGGTAAATAATGGGTAATTTTAGTGATTGCAACGTGCGTGGGGAATATAATGTAATGACTCATAGCAAAGCAAAAAGCAGTTTAAATGTAAATGTAATGAAATACAGTTTCAGATGGTCAAATACTTGTAATAATAGATGAAATTATTTTTTTCTTCAAGTTTAAAATCTTAACTTTAGTGGCAGATGTGTTTACTTGTATAAGATTCAATCGTTATTCACCTCTTGTTTTAGCCAAACATTCACTTATTCAGATATGTAATAGTAGGGCTATATCTTTCAAATAAACAGAAATTCACATAGATACAGAATACTATAAGCCCAAGCATGTCCCATGAACTTAGTCTTTTACATATGCTCTACATTTGGCTTTGCACCCTTTCTGGTTCCTGGAGAACCTTGTGAAATGGTTGCTTTCTGGTTGTTATTTTACTTTTTACATTGCATTTTATGATGTATTTTTCTGTATTTCAATCATGTGCATTTAACTGATTGTGTCCGATATAAATTAGCTGTTGGCTGATTGTGTTCAATATTAATTAGGGTAACTCTTAACTGAATGCTTATCATGCCCTGGAGGAAGCTGTCAGTTGCTTGGCGAAACACTGAGTTGGGCTACACATCAGCATTTGCCACGAGGTGGCTTGTTCCTCTTTAATTGTTTTGTAAGATCTTTTTAATCTTCTTTTGTGAGAATGAGAAACACCCTCTTATTACCCTCTTATTAATCTTACACCAAGTTTTGCAGATCTATACTATATTCTATTCTCATCAGTCCATTTGGTATGTGTTAACTCGCAATTCCATCACTTTAGCATGAGCTTGGAAATCATCACTTCAGTTTTTTGATGTCAGTCAAAATCCGTCGTTTTGCAAAAAAACTGGATCCGCCATTTTTTTTTGGCGGATCTGTTTTTTTCCCATTGACTTGCGGCGGATTTTGACGGATGGTGATCCGTTGCATCCGTTTTTTGACGGATCCGTCATAATTTTGTCCGCTGTCTTGAGGGGACGGACAATGAAACGTTTTTTGTGTGCGTCAAAAAAGTGGATAGCAACGGATCCGTCGCTGTCCGCCATGCCTTATAATGGACGCCTATGGGCGGCGGATCCGTTGGCAACCGTTAATTGACGGAATCCGCCAACGGATCCGCCTTTTTATACTAAGCATGCCCAAACAATTTCCTTTCATGAATTTTAACCCCAAATTCCGTTCTGGCAGCAAAAAAATTCTCTCTCTCTCTCTCTCCTTTTCCAGAGTCATGTCACTTTAAATTTCATGAACTATCAGCTAAAAACGGATGGTGGATTTTGACTGACGTCAAAAAACTGAAATGTGAAACAGGCCTAAGCTTAAAGAAAAAGAACTTTTCTCACTGCTTCACTTTATTGCTTTTATTCAATAATAGTGAGTTTGGGCATCAATTCGCCCCACAAAGCAGCATAGCACTTATCTATTTAATGTATTTTTCAATCTTGGGGATAAAAAGTTGGATTCCTTAACAACAGCATTTCTATAAGGAGGACTTTCAGATTGATGCCATAACAATAATTCTTTGTTTATCCTGGAGAAACGTAGTTGTTGCTGCTGGTGAAATTAGGACACATTATCTTGTTGTACAGTCCACAATGCCAATTTGACATTCAGATGTCTTTTGCTGCAAGTTTTTCTTTTCAGCAAACATACCCCTGAAAAAATGATGGGCTCGATTCATCGCACCCCCTTTTTTTAAGTCACTTTCATTTTTTTGTCTTGTGGAATTCATTGTTGTTTCATGCGCTGAATTCTTCGAAATGTTGAATGTAGTTCATAAATTTTGGGAAGAATTGTGCAAAAAAAAAAAACCCAATGAAAATACTTAGCAACACACTTAATGAGGTACACAGGCAATTTTACATTTCTAGATTCTGGAAATTTATGATTTTTATTTATTAAAAAAACAACTATAGCTTCCCTGCCTGTGACACACAAGTCTAGGTTTCAAGTTTCTTCTTTACTAGCAAAATTATCACACATGGTATTAAACTGCACTCCTAATTTGCTAATGCTGTGTGTGAAGGTTAACAAAAAATACTGTTATTTAGGTGCTGTTCATGCAGTATATCACAGGTCATTGAATTTACAGTCTCATAACTATGCAGGTACTGCACATACCTATCTCACCTGAAACTGAATTAGTGCTTCACTAGTGCTTTACTAGTGCAGTAAAACAACACAATCAAATTCTGGCCTTTTTCTGTCCCTTTGTAAAATCAGTTGTGCCCTCTGAACTCCTATGATGTTAAAACATAAAATGGCACTGCTTGGCAAACCCTCATCTTTTATACCGGCTGTGGTAGTCCCCCTGATTGGCTCTGCTAGACAATGTGATGTGAAAGCTGTAGGCCATTATGAGCAAGCCCTCCTCATGTCATTAGCCCATTCTGTCAACATTCAGCAGTGTATGGAATGGCACTGGTTACATTATGGGGCAGGGGGCTGATGCACGCAAATTAATTCACAAACTGTTTGAATATGAGGAGAGAACGTACAAATTTGAGGACAGTTGACTTGAAGTCGAATTTTCGAAAATTGATTCATTCAGCACTAGTTTATACTATTCGTTTATAAACTTGTATCACAGTAAATCTAATATATAAAGCTCAAGTGTGTGTATGTATGTATGTGTGTATGTCCGGGATTGGCATCCGCACCGTCGCAGCTACAGCCACAAAATTTGGCAAAGTCACATGTCTGCCCCGAGAGTGTCCTAGGCTATGTTGTGAGGTGAAATTTTAACCCCGCGCGTTCCAATTCACCAAACAATTTTGCCCCATCTACATAATGGGGAAAAGTGTGTGTGTATCCAGCCCCGCCCCTCATTATGATGTCATAATGGTTGCCATGGCGACGCTGATGTCATCATAGGTTGCAAGCCCCGCCGCTCATTATGATGTCATAATGGTTGACTATGGGAAGGAGGATGTGTGATGGGTATGTGGGCACTGGACTATGGGATGGAGGATATGTATGATGGGTATATGGGCACGGGACTATGGGATGGAGAATGTGTGATGGGTATATGGGCACTGGACTATGGGATGGAGGATATGTATGACGGGTATATGGGCACAGGACTATGGGATGGCAGATATGTATGATGGGTATATGGGCACGGGACTATGGGATGGAGGATATGTATTATGGGTATATGGGCATGGGACTATGAGATGAAGGATGTGTGATGGGTATATGGGCACTCGACTATGGGATGGCGAATATGTATGATGGGTATATGGGCATGGAACTATGGGATGGAGAATATGTATGATGGGTATATGGGCATGGGCCTATGGGATGGAGGATATGTATGATGGGTATATGGGCATGGGACTATGGGATGGAAGATATGCATGATGGGTATATGGGCACGGGCCTATGGGATGGAGGATATGTATGATGGGTATATGGGCATGGAACTATGGGATGGAGGATGTGTGATGGGTATATGGGCACTCGACTATGGGTGGAGGATATGTATGATGGGTATATGGGCACGTGCCTATGGGATGGTGGATATGTATGATGGGTATATGGGCATGGGACTATGGGATGGAGGATAATTATAATTTGCTATAACTAACCACAGTTAGTTACTATGCCCGGGCAGCGCCGGGCTCTTCAGCTAGTATACAGATAAAATATAAACATACAAGACTCTGAAACTACCATTTCTAGACATAAAGGCAACTGCCTGACTACAGAGGAGTTATGGAAAACTTTCATTCTAATCCTCTGTGTTACCCTCCTTCTGCATTCAACCTGTTGGGATTCTGAGCTAATTTTTCTCAGCCTCTCATAAGGTGGAAGTGTGAATACAGCCTGCAGCAATGTTTGTTTAAAGAATAAATCTTGCCTGCTTGTTCTCTATTCATCAAACATGAATGTCAACAAAACCTCAATTTCCAGACTCATGCATTTTGCAAACCCTCCTTTTCTTTTCTCTTTCCCTCTAGAGCTGGTGTTGTGAAATCTTGAATTGCTGAGGTTTTGTGATATAATTAATACGCTGAAATGCAGAGCTTTAAAATGAACAAAGTGAGATATTGATATATGTGTATTAGCCAAACTCATGTCACATTGCCAGTCAATGGGCTGTAACCCTTCTTATGCACAATTTATATACATATGTTCATTTACGCAGATTTTATGTTTTTTCCATTCATTCTAATCATGCTATTAATGTTTTTAGTGATGGAGTGTGTTCCCCAGTGACTTAGGAGCTCCAGGAATGTTGTACATCCAGTTACTCATTAGGGACCTAGTGTTTACCTAGTGGAAGCAGCGATCCTACAAGTCATTATCGACCCTTTAACTAACCTTGAAATATGACTTCGGATAAAAGCCAAATCAAAATCTCAATTTGCAGACACAGTGTTGTGTGGAATTACCTCTCATCAGTGCAAAGTATGAGATCTGATTTGGATGTGTGAGAGGCTAAGACTGGTATCTAAAGGATAAGGTTTCTCCTTGTGGAGAGTGACATGCCAGGTCTGGCATGCCAGCATGAGGATTCCTAATGTTTAGTGATTTGTAACATTTACTATTAAATGTTCTCATGCCTCAGTCATTCTTTTCTAACCTTGCCTGGTGAAGGAGCCCTTGAGCCCCAACAGCTTGCAGATATAATTTTTCTGGTTAGCCAATAAAGGTATCATTCCTAGAATACTTTTTGTCTTTTTTATGGATAAAAGTGTTTACTTAGATTTCTCCAGGTAATATGTTGCCACAATATATTTTTTTTGTTATACATTTTACCTAATGTTAAGATCATGACTAGAGTAGAGAACATTTCTTAAAATTAAAATGCTTTCTCCTCTGGCAGGTACTTTTAGTCTAGATATACTGGGCCAGTTGTGGTTGTTGGAATGAAGTACTCTTGCAAAAATATCAAATGGCACACTTCATTTACTGTAATCTAAAGGTACTGTCACACTTAGCGATGCACCAGCGATCCCGACCAGCGATATGACGCGGTCAGGATCGCTGGTGCATCGCTAAGTGATCGCTAGTGAGCTGCCACACAGGCAGATCTCACCAGCGACATAGCAGTGGACGGGGGTCGCTACTTACCTGTCAGACATGGCGATCCTGACGTCCTCCCGCCCGTGTCCACGCGTCGCTCGTCGTCACAGCAGGAAGCCCAGCAGGAAGCTGACGACGAGAAACGGCCCAGGACGCTCTCGCACGATCAGCTATAACCAGCGGGGAAGCCGGTTGGAGGTAAGTATCAGACATAGCGATATCGCTAGCAATATCGCTGCTACGTCACAAAACCAGTGACGTTACAGCAATATTGCTAGTGATATCGCTTAGTGTGACAGGCCCTTAATACTATATAATCTGAGATCAAAAGAAGCTTTCCATAAGGCACCTATTGATGAAGTGCTATGCAAACAGTATGTGTTAAGAAAGTAAACAAGGAAATGGTCACTTGGAAGTGGAATTGATGCCAATATTTGAGAATTATACGGCAGATGGAATAAGACCATTGGTCTCATAACAACAGAAACATTAGGCACCAATCCATAATAAATAGTACCGTTTCTTCTACTCAATCAGCAGGATATGTTTTCCTTGGTTTTATGTAACTCAGCCACAGCCTTCTAAATTGTCTGCACTTTACTGGTTATGGTGTAGTCTAACTGTATGAAGTTACAATTTTTATGGGGACAGAAATTTAAAGTCTAAAGGTGGCTATACACATCAGATAAATGTTGGCCGAACCTAATGATTTTGATAGTACTGACTGACTAATTTGTGCAATGATGTCCCAATTCCAATAGCAGATGTCAGGTGTACGTAAGATAGGGAAGGCAAGTCAGATTTCAGCATGCCCTATCCATGCCTGCGGTGTTTTTCATCAGCCTATTCTATTCTTCCTATTGAGAACAGATATAATCTTGGAAGAATAACACCTGAACAAAAGTGTTAAGAATACAGCTTTCTATATTAAATTCTCTTATATATGTCCCCCATTCTGGGTTCCTTACTTTTATATACCCCTTCCTGGTAGGTAAGTTGTAGACAAAATTATGTCTAAGGCCTAAAGTTACATATTATACATTTCCTTTGCATTTTAGGCTATATATATATGTATATTAATCTTTTACATTTTAAAACTTACAAAAAGGAAAATGGACCAATACAAAGGCTTGGGCATCCTGCATGGTTAGCACCTAGTAGCATTCCCTATTTGCTAGTATAACAGTTTATAAATGCTTTTTTCTTTCTTTTAAACATCTTTGTATTAAATTTTGTGCATATAGACATCAATACAATAGATCAACATAGAAAAACAGGAAAAGTAGCGCTTTTAAAGATGTTGAGCATTTTGTAGCCATCCAGTAGTCTTTCAATTCTTGTTTGAGGGATTTTCATCCATTCTTCCTTGAAAAAGTTGTCCAGTTTTGTGAGAATCCTGGGTCTTCTTGCATGCATTGCTATTTATAGGTCGAGTCACAGAAAGGTCTTTTGCAGTCAAGCAGGGATTCTGATTTGCCGCTCTAGCAATCCTACAAGCAGCTCTCACTGAAATTTTTCTTGGTCTTCCAGACCTTATCTTGACTTCTACTGTTCCTGTTAACTGCCATTTATTAAATACATTTCAAACTGAGGAAAGAGAAACTTGAAAACGCTTTGCTGTCTTCTTACAGCCTTCTCCTCCTTTGTGTTTCTCCACCATTTTCCTTTTCAGAGTGCTAGCAGCTGCCTAGAAGAACCCATGACTGCTGTTTTTGGCACAAGATTAGAGGAGGCTGGGTTTTTATAACACTGGGAAATATGCATCACCTGGCCTCTCCTAATGATAGTGAACAAGCCATAACCCTATCAGGGTATTTAAGGTCTGAAACCTTGGTCAAAGTTATCTGAGCACACAGACGTTCAAGGGGGCCCAAACTGTTGCATCGGCTCATTTTCCTTTTTGCTTTTTTTTTTATGAAAAAATGACTATATATATTTTGCCTAAAATGAAAAGGAAATGCGTAGTTTTTACCTTTAGGCCTTTTAGAGATGATTTCATCCTCAACTTGCTTAACTATTCACAGTAACGGTAATTTTGACAAAGTGAGCCCAAACTTTTACATGCCACTGTATGCCCCCCATTCTGGCTTCCTGATATGCCCCCCTCCCACATGGCCCAGTCGAAGTCTCTTTTCTATGATCCCCATTATTATGCCTCAGCCTCAAAGTGAATTAATCCCAAAAAGGTCCACTAATGCTACAATGGCACTTCCTTAACAATATGCATAAACCAAGAAGACAGTATTTATACTGACTCCTAATGAAGCGAACCATAAATGAATAACAAATATTTTTATTTAGCCTATTAAAATACATAAAATGCTACCTGTATTCATAACAAACAAACATACCCCAGGGGAATAGCACAATACAGGAACACAAAAACCTCAAAAAATTCCCATAGGCATACCATGTGTAAGATGAAATAATAAACATGTCAATATTACATGTGGAAAGAGGGCCAAAAATATCTTTATTATTAATTGCCCAACGGCATTAAATTACTTAAAGTGCCCTTTTTCCTAAGAATGACCATTTATAATAGAGTTATACCACAATGAGTTTGTAAATCGCATGAGTGCCAATAATCTAAGGGGCGCGGGGTTATCACTGCGGGCTGCAATCACCTCTTTTCCCTTCAGTAAGTACACCTCTTAGATTATTGGCACTCATGCGATTTACAAACTCATTGTGGTATAACTCTATTATAAATGGTCATTCTTAGGAAAAAGGGCACTTTAAGTAATTTAATGCGGTTGGGCAATTAATAATAAAGATATTTTTGGCCCTCTTTCCACATGTAATATTGACTTGTTTATTATTTCATCTTACACATGGTATGCCTATGGGAATTTTTTTTGGTTTTTGTGTTCCTGTATTGTGCTATTCCCCAGGGGTATGTTTGTTTGTTATGAATACAGGTAGCATTTTATGTATTTTAATAGGCTAAATAAAAATATTTGTTATTCATTTATGGTTCGCTTCCTTAGGAGTCAGTATAAATACTGTCTTCTTGGTTTATGCATCCCTGCCTCAAAGTGTAACATGAGTCAGGGTAACAACCCTGCCTCAAAGTATAACATGAGTCAGGGTAACAATTGGTGTCAAATGACTGACATTTTAGCTACAAGTGGTACTGATCATATGATTTATTATTAAATCATATTAAATCAACATGTATGAAGCAAGCATGTAGTAGTATTATTATACTACAATATACATTTACATTTAGAGCTCTTTCATACTGTTAAACCCATGCAAACACGGGGAGAACATACAAACTCCTTGCAGATGTTGTACATGGTGGGATTTGAACCCAGGACTCCAACGCTGCAAGGCTGCAGCGCTATCCACCGTGCTGCCCGATGACAGCCAGCAAAATGACAACCAGCCACTATCTTGCTGAATTGTAAGGCTGGGGTCACATTAGCATATCGCATCTGATGCAAGAGCATTGAATGCAATATGCTAATGCCACTCAGATCAAACGCTGCTTTGAGCGTGAGCAGATTGTCAGGGGTCTGATCCTCCCACATGAGAGACTTGGAGCACTGATGCAGAGGAGACGGAGAAAGTAATTTCTCCATCTCCTCCGTAACTGTCATCTGCGGTGATCGCACTGCACTCGGATTACATCGCAGCATGCAACAATTTTTTTTCTCATGCCGACTTAGCATGAGAAAATAAATGCTATTCAGCACTGCTCTATAGTATAGTATTGGAGCGAGTGCTATCCGATGAAACTTTGGATAGTACTCGTCCGAGTTATAGGTTGGCTATATTCCAGTGTGAGCAAGCCCTATAGAGTGGGAAAACCAAATCATCTCCAACTTCTCTTAGTTTCTTTAGTTTTTAGTAATTTCAAAGTGACCTCAAAGTACAGTCCTCACTATTGAAATTGCAACACTAAAAATGATAAGTTATCAGATAGATCTGCAAATGTCCACATTTTCAAGAACCTTGCTCCAATCTGTGGCATGTGGGAAAGGCATAAAAACCAGATTGAAAGCCATTTTTTTAGATACACGAAACCTCAAAAATTGGATTGAGTCTTGTGGGCTGATTGTGCAATGGATTTTGTTTGCTGACGTACCAGCTATCTCTACCTGTCACAGAAGGAATCCTTGAACTGAGAGACCAAAATTTATCACTCCGGCAGATCTTAGTGTGCGTAGGCCGAGATGTCAGCATTGCTGAACATTTTGTGTTCCAGTAATTGAGAGAACTGTGACGAACTGGATTGACAGCAAGAGATGCTCTGAGGTGAACCTCTACTCATATATATCGTTAGATTAGAGAAATGGGGCATAGCGATCCATTCTGTACTGTAAGTGAAGTTGTATATCACATACCAAGCCTAAAGGGGGCTTCACACATAGCAATATCGCTAGCAATATCGCTAAAGCGTCACCAATTTTGTGACGCAGCAGCGGTATTGCTAGCGATATCGCTATGTGTGATACTTACCTCCGACCGGCTCCCCCGCTGGCTATCGCTGATTGCGCGAGAACGTCCTGGACCGTTTCTCGTCGGCCGCTTCCTGCTGGCACCGACGAGCGAAGCGTGGACGCGGGCGGGAGGACGTCTTCATCGCCGCGTCTGACAGATAAGTAATGACCGCCGACCGCTGCTACGTCGCTGGTGAGATCTGCCTGTTTGGCAGCTCACTGGCGACCATTTAGCAATGCACCAGCGATCTTGACCAGGTCGTATCGTGGTCGGGATCGCTGGTGCATCGCTAAATATGACGGGACCCTAAGATGTGAAACAGTGGCTACACAAACCTTCATAAGATGTTTGCATGACTTTAGGCTAGAAGCAACAAATGTTATCATGGTACAGAGTAAAATGGAAATGGAAGCAAGAAAAGGCCTTTACAAGGAAATGAAACACCAGTCCTATTCCCAGGCTCATGGTGTAGGGTGACATCATGTTGGACTTCTTTAATTTTAATTTCAGGTATACTTAAAGCTCGGTGGTGTATTGAATTGGTCATTGAGCCAAAGGTACAGCGATTTTTCTGAATGTTCACAAGGCAGTATTGCAAAATATCATTGCAAGAATGCATTTTGTTCATGATATCATGATACTGTGAGTAACCTGTGTAGTCTAAACATGCTACCAACACTTGCAGTGTCTCCATACTTGTCCACCCAAGAACACATATGAGACTTAATTGGTCTTGATGTTGCAATTTCAATATTGAGGAGTATATTAGGCTTTTGGTAAATAAATCATAACTGTTCTTCACTGCTTTTCAAACCCTTTATATGTAGAATTTGCTTTATGTCTTTATCTCAATGGCTTAGCTGTTAGCTGTGTTGTCATTATCTTATTTCACCACAAAATGGCTGCTGCATTCTCTGCCTCTGCTTTTATACAGGTTGTGATAGTCTTTCCAGATTGGCTGTGCTATAACATGTGATTTGATAGCTGCAATCATAATAAGGAAGTCCTCCTGTCTACTCCTAAGGACATGTGAGTAGAGTTAAGCGATACCGTCCGATACTTCAAAGTATCGGATCGGAATGGATCGGCCGATCTTAAAAAAAAGTATCGGTATCGCCGATTCCGATACCGGAAGTCCCATTCAAGTCTATGGGACTTCCGGTATCGGAATAAGAAAAATCCTGTTTTTCCCTTGTACAGCCTCTCTGGGGTCTGTACGGGCCTTTCGGGGGGCTGTGCCGGCCTGCCAGGGGGTCTGTGCAGGCTCCGGTGGTCTGTGCCGGCCTGCCGGGGGGCTGTGCCGGCCTGCCGGGGGGCTGTGCAGGCTCCGGGGGGCTGTGCCGGCCTGCCGGGGGGCTGTGCCGGCCTGCCGGGGGGCTGTGCAGGCTCCGGGGGGCTGTGCAGGCATCGTCCGATGGGACTATAAGTCCCATCGGGCGATGCCTGCTACCATGACAGTGATTGACACATTAGCCAATGATGGGACAGTAGTAGTCCCATCATCCGGCTAATGTGTTGAATGTAAAAAAAAAAAAAAAAATTACATGCTACATACATGCTACATACATACAACATGCATACTACATACTACATACATGCTACATTCATACTACATACTACATACATGCTACATTCATACTACATATATACTACATGCAACATACATACTACATATATACTACATACATACTGCAAGCTACATATATACTACATGCATGCAACATGCATACTACATATATACTACATGCAACATGCATACTACATATATACTACATGCAACATACATACTACATATATACTACATGCAACATACATACTACATATATACTACATGCATGCAACATGCATACTACATATATATTACATGCTACATACATACTACATATATACTACATACATACTGCATGCTACATACTGTACATACCACATACATACTACATGCTACATATATACTACATATATACTACATGCTACATACATACTACATATATGCTACATACATACTACATGCTACATACATACCACATATATACTACATACATACTACATATATACTACATACATACTGCATGCTACATACATACTACATGCTACATACATACCACATACATACTACATACATACTACATGCTACATATATACTACATATATACTACATGCTACATACATACTACATATATGCTACATACATACTACATACATACTACATGCTACATACATACTACATATATACTACATACATACTACATACATACTACATGCATGCTACATACATACTACATGCTACATACATACCACATACATACTACATACATACTACATGCTACATATATACTACATATATACTACATGCATGCTACATACATACTGCATGCTACATGCATGCTACATACATACTACATACATACTACATGCTACATACATACCACATATATACTACATACATACTACATACAATACATTCATACAATACATACATAGACATACAGTACATATAACATAGAGTAACATACTTACCAATACTTGTCACATTGTTCCCCGAAGCCATTGTCTTTTACGGAATAAATATTAACATAACAAACCACAAAAATACTCACCCACGATCCGAAGCAGTCCACGAGTGTGTCCCACGACGATCTTGGGTAGAGAACTGCAGCATCAGCTGTTGCTGCCGTTCTCTACGGGCTGCAGGAATCCAATGACGGAAGGTAGGTATCCTTCCGCACTGTATTCCTCCGCCACTTAAAAAAAAAAAAGTCCCTAGTCTCACTTTATGCCATTGCTGCACACAGCAATGGCATAAAGTGAGACTAGGGACTTTTTTTTTTTAAGTGGCGGAGGAATACAGTGCGGAAGGATACCTACCTTCCGTCATTGGATTCCTGCAGCCCGTAGAGAACGGCAGCAACAGCTGATGCTGCAGTTCTCTACCCAAGATCGTCGTGGGACACACTCGTGGACTGCTTCGGATCGTGGGTGAGTATTTTTGTGGTTTGTTATGTTAATATTTATTCCGTAAAAGACAATGGCTTCGGGGAACAATGTGACAAGTATTGGTAAGTATGTTACTCTATGTTATATGTACTGTATGTCTATGTATGTATTGTATGAATGTATTGTATGTAGTATGTATGTAGTATATATGTGGTATGTATGTAGCATGTAGTATGTATGTAGCATGCATGTAGTATATATGTAGTATGTATGTAGCATGTAGTATGTATGTAGCATGCATGTAGTATGTATGTAGTATGTATGTAGTATATATGTAGTATGTATGTAGCATGTAGTATGTATGTAGCATGCATGTAGTATATATGTAGTATGTATGTGGTATGTATGTAGCATGTAGTATGTATGTAGCATGCATGTAGTATGTATGTAGTATGTATGTAGTATATATGTAGTATGTATGTAGCATGTAGTATGTATGTAGCATGCATGTAGTATATATGTAGTATGTATGTAGCATGTAGTATGTATGTAGCATGCATGTAGTATATATGTGTTATGTATGTAGTATGTATGTAGTATGTATGTAGTATGTATGTGGTATGTATGTAGTATGTATGTAGTATGTATGTAGTATGTATGTGGTATGTATGTAGTATGTATGTAGCATGTAGTATGTATGTAGCATGCATGTAGTATGTATGTAGTATGTATGTAGTATATATGTAGTATGTATGTAGCATGTAGTATGTATGTAGCATGCATGTAGTATATATGTAGTATGTATGTAGTATGTATGTGGTATGTATGTAGCATGTAGTATGTATGTAGCATGCATGTAGTATGTATGTAGTATGTATGTAGTATATATGTAGTATGTATGTAGCATGTAGTATGTATGTAGCATGCATGTAGTATATATGTAGTATGTATGTAGCATGTAGTATGCATGTAGCATGCATGTAGTATATATGTGTTATGTATGTAGTATGTATGTAGTATATATGTAGTATGTATGTAGCATGTAGTATGTATGTAGCATGCATGTAGTATATATGTAGTATGTATGTAGCATGTAGTATGTATGTAGCATGCATGTAGTATATATGTGTTATGTATGTAGTATGTATGTAGTATGTATGTGGTATGTATGTGGTATGTATGTAGTATGTATGTAGTATGTATGTAGTATGTATGTGGTATGTATGTAGTATGTATGTAGCATGTAGTATGTATGTAGTATTTTTTTTTTTTTTAACATTTAACACATTAGCCGGATGATGGGACTACTACTGTCCCATCATTGGCTAATGTGTCAATCACTGTCATGGTAGCAGGCATCGCCAGATGGGACTTGTAGTCCCATCGGACGATGCTTGCACAGACCCCCGGACATCAGCACAGCCCCCCGGCAGGCCGGTACAGACCCCCACAGGGTGCACAGACCACCGGCAGGCCGGCACAGCCCCCCGGCAGGCCGGTACAGACCCCCACAGGGTGCACAGACCACCGGCAGGCCGGCACAGCCCCCCCGGCAGGCCGGTACAGACCCCGGGCAGTCCACACAGCCCCCCGGCAGGCCGGCAGAGACCCCCGGAAGGCCCGAAATGACGGCGCATCATGATGCGCACACACCGCGCATCATGATGACGTCAGGCTGTCAATCAACTTTGAACTTCCGATTCCGATGCCGACTTCCGATATTGAAAAAATATCGGAAGTCGGTATCGGAATTCCGATACCGCAAGTATCGGCCGATACCCGATACTTGCGGTATCGGAATGCTCAACACTACATGTGAGCCATCTCTGACTGACACAATCTTCTGCAATTGTAATATACCGGTTGCCCTTTTTTGACTATTCACAGAAAGTGAATTGAAAATTGTTCTAATATGACGAATTATTAGAAATTTGATTCAAATTCTATTGTTGATGAAACAACTATGTCATCTCTAACATTCTCCATTTATTCTACTGATCCCTGTTTAACCATTTTTTCTACATGCGTGTTTATTGTCCACTGTTAATGAGCTTTATTCATCTGCTGAAGAAGCAAATGAGAAATGGTAGTTTTGAGAGAACTTAAACTGAAGTATGTTCATCCATTCATAAGAGAACCACTGATGTGTCCACCCTTAACTTTTCTTGCATTGCATTAACTCATATATCATTACATTAATGCAATATGTTCTTGTGGCATGCAGTAGAAAAAAATGAATTCTTTTATTCTCCATGGGAGTCTATGCCCAACAGATGGCATGTTTTACAGGCATCCACCATCACAACCATTTAGTAAAAAATATATATATTAAACATATGCCTTTATAAATATAGGAATCTGTTGCTGATGGATGCTCGGTTGATGAAATACAGCTAATATTTTAGCTACATGAAGGGTTAATGGTTAGATTTAGTGTGTATTATGTAGTCATCCCAGATGTAAAACAGATATACTAAGAGTTTTATGTTACGCAGGGTAAAACATGTGAAACGTATAGTACTGTCCATTAGCACTAACATGTGCATATATGTTTCCATGCTATCCCGCTTCTACACCTTTATATTAATTTACATATATACAACGACCTTGAAAAACCTTCTCCTGCTTCTCTGGATCAAGCTTTCCTGAGACATGCCAGCAAGTTTATATTATGGCAACGTATTTAAATGAACCTGCAGGCTGGCACAGTTGTGCTTTACTGGGAATTATAATCAAAGAGGTGGCTTATTGTGGAGATTAGCTCAGTCTGAGCAACTGATTTTGCCTAAGGGAGAAAAGGAAAAGTTGAAAGAATCGGTATCAGACAAAACTGGAGAGAGATGTTTCATTTCTTTGGGAAACCTTTTAAAGATGGTGCTACATTTGGATTGCTTTCAGCACTCAGTTGTCACCCACTTGCTAATAATGATGCTTTTATTTTTAATAAAAAAATGTATAATGTATATTTGCAGTTTTAGAAATATTTAGCCTTGTGCAACTAATGAAAGGGACAAAGTCCATTTCTACAGCTATGCTTAGCTAGTAAAGGATATTAGAACAAACATCATGGAGCCTGAAGAACCCTGAGCTTCAATCTTCTGGACAACCCCGTTCCATCCTTCAGTTCCATGGAACATCCTAGTATGAAGCGAAAGAAAGAGGTGTCAGATAAAGTAGTACTCGCTCTAATGGACATATGTAGCCATGTATTGTATGGTCACCCACCTACAGTTGTGGCCAAAAGTATTGACACCACTGCAATTCTGTCAGATAATACTCAGTTTCTTCCTGAAGATGATTGCAAACACAAATTCTTTGGTATTATTATCTTCATTTAATTTGTCTTAAATGAAAAAACACAAAAAAAATTGTCCTAAAGCCAAATTGGATATAATTCCACACCAAACATAAAAAAGAGGGTGGACAAAAGTATTGGCACTGTCCGAAAAATCATGTGATGCTTCTCTAATTTGTGTAATTAACAGCACCTGTAACTTACCTGTGGAACATAACAGGTGTTGGCAATAACTAAATCACACTTGCAGCCACTTGACATGGATTAAAGTTGACTCATCCTCTGTCCTGTGTCCTTGTATGTACCACATTGAGCATGGAGAAAAGAAAGAAGACCAAAGAACTGTCTGAGGACTTGAGAAACCAAATTGTGAGGAAGCATGAGCAATCTCAAAGCTACAAGTCCATCTCCAAAGACCTGAATGTTCCTGTGTCTACCGTGCGCAGTGTCATCAAGAAGTTTAAAGCCCATGGCACTGTGGCTAACCTCCCTAGATGTGGACGGAAAAGAAAAATTGACAAGAGATTTCAACGCAAGATTGTGCGGATGTTGGATGAAGAACCTCGACTAACATCCAAACAAGTTCAAGCTGCCCTGCAGTCCAAGGGTACAACAGTGTCAACCCGTATTATCCGTCGGCGTCTGAATGAAAAGGGACTGCATGGTTGGAGACCCAGGAAGACCCCACTTCTTACCCCGACACATAAAAAAGCCAGGCTGGAGTTTGCCAAAACTTACCTGAAAAAGCCTAAAACGTTTTGGAAGAATGTTCTCTGGTCAGATGAGACAAAAGTAGAGCTTTTTGGGCAAAGGCATCAACATAGAGTTTACAGGAGAAAAAAAGAGGCATTCAAAGAAAAGAACATGGTCCCTACAGTCAAACGTGGCGAAGGTTCCCTGATGTTTTGGGGTTGCTTTGCTGCCTCTGGCACTGGACTGCTTGACCGTGTGCATGGCATTATGAAATCAGAAGACTACCAACAAATTTTGCAACATAATGTAGGGCCCAGTGTGAGAATGCTGGGTCTCCCTCAGAAGTCATGGGTCTTCCAGCAGGACAATGACCCAAAACACACTTCAAAAAGCACTAGAAAATGGTTTGAAAGCACTGGAGACTTCTAAGGTGGCCAGCAATGAGTCCAGACCTGAATCCCAAAGAACATCTGTGGAGAGATCTAAAAATGGCAGCTTGGAGAAGGCACCCTTCTAATATCAGGGACCTGGAGCAGTTTGCCAAAGAAGAATGGTCTAAAATTTCAGCAGAGCATTGTAAGAAACTCATTGATGGTTACCGGAAGCGGTTGGTCGCAGTTATTTTGGCTAAAGGTTGTGCAACCAAGTATTAGGCTGAGGGTGCCAATACTTTTGTCTGGCCCATTTTTGGAGTTTTGTGTGAAATGATCAATGTTTTGCTTTTTGCTTCATTCTCTTTTGTGTGTTTTCATTTAAGACAAATTAAATGAAGATAATAATACCAAAGAATTTGTGTTTGCATTCATTTTCAGGAAGAAACTGAGTATTATCTGACAGAATTGCAGGGGTGTCAATACTTTTTGCCACAACTATATTTAAATGGGCACTATGTAATTTTTACATTTTTCCAGATAACATGGAGCTTCCTTTTGTCGATGGAGGGGAATGATGCTTGACCAACAATGATCAGCTGAACATTTTTCAAAGAGATTTCCATTAATCTTCCTGACATAATAGTTAAAGGACTTTCCCAGCAAGTCAGCAAACATCCAAATTTTGTAATGTAAATGAAAGGGCTGGCTGTAATGACACTGTAATACTGATTGCATTGATACCTTTGGTGAAGAAATCCACTTTGTTGTTCTTTTGTAATCACCATTTAAAGTTTTCTACTAATTAGATATCGGTGCACAGGGGCTGAACTGTGCACTGGGTCTTCTCCTCCCTGTCTGTGATTTCTCAGCCCCTCTGTCTGCCTTTGATCTTTGCTGGACAAGTCAGGCCTGAGATTTCAAACAGAGGAGTCCGGTCACTCACAGACCGGAGACAGAGGGGCTGAGGAATCACAGTTAGGGAGGAGAAGACCTAGTGCACAATCCGGCCCCTGTGCACCAAAATCTAATTAGCAGAAAACTTCAAATGGTGATTAATGAAGAACAGCAAAGTGGATTTTTTCACTAAAGGTGTCAATGTAATCATTATTACAGCACCATTACAGTCATGTCATTACTTTACTTTACAAAATCGTGTTGATAGGTTCTCTTTAAGTGGGTACAGAACAAACCTCCGATTTACTATCACTTGTGTCTATTTTCAGTTTTTTCTGTGTTGCCGGTGCTAATAAGGATCATGTTTTTGATGTAAAACCATCAAATGTAGTCAATAAGCCTTACCATTATTTATCATTCTTGCACTGTTCTCAGTGGTTCAACCTATCCATCTGTGTGTTTTCAACCGTAGCATACCCTTGATTCACTGTGGCTGGTAGGAAATACTTCCAGAACACTGTATTTTGTAAGAACATTAGTAGGATGACTAACTAGACAACATAAGGAAAGATCAGAGAGATCGCTGACTTGCAGTACATTTAATAAGCATCTACTGTACCATCTGAATTTGTAAAGCATATTTTAAAGTAGAAAACAGTCACACTTACATCTGAAATAACTATGTAATGTTCTCTCGGGAAGGAATAACAGTTTTACTGACAGATTTGCGGCTAAGTTTTAAGAAAAATAGAACAGATGGTTCCTGCATAGAACTAGAAGCACATATTCCTCTCATTTCTTTCATAACGCAATCACATAAGAGTTGCTATGGATGTTGGCTGCAGAATTAATGGTTTAAGTAACTCGTGCCGAGTTGTGGATATATGTGGCTCAGACATGTCACTGGTCACATAGTCATGTGTACACGTTAACATCTGCATTTAAAATATGTTCTGTCAGGGAGAACAGAAATATAAACCAGGCACAGTCTATGTAATTCACTTTTAAAGGTCATGTAAAATATTAAGAAAATTCAAGATAAGCTGGTAAAGAAAAACTGCTATTGAATTTAGACATATAAAGGGGTTCCATATGAGCTAAAAAGGCACATAAACATCCCTGCTCCCTACCCTTATAAACCAATTCTGAGAAATGCTGTAAAGAAATGTACCCTAAAAACTGTAATAGGCTAGGCTTAGTTCATGTATGTAGTAACATTTCCGTTTTTGTTTTGGGTTTGTCTAGGATACACTACAACACCCACCCTATTGACTATTGGGTCCATGGTTTTCCGTCATAGCGTCTATGCAGTTTATCTTTTAGTATGGCGGAATCTGCTACTTATGATCCAACTGGAACTTGTGAAGAAGCTAAATCCCAAATGGTTACACGTGCAATTTAGTGGCTTTTCATGACTTCAGCTATCCATGAACTAAGGGTTTGCTTAAAACTAGAAGAAGGTGCTTTCGTTTCTTCATAAGTTTAATTGGATAGTTCTTGAACTATTTTAATTGCTCCCGAATTAAATAAAATAACGAGCTTGAGAGGACACATGTCTTCATATTGATTTGTGGTGGTGGAATAGATATTTACTCTGTCATTTTCTACAATTAAGGTATATTGCAGGGATGTAAAATCTTTTTAGGTCCAAGGGCCACGTTGTCAGATCAATCCAACCTTAACAGTCACAGTATTACTACAGTATTAACTTATGAGCCATTTATTGCATATTGCAAATTGAAATTAGGTGCCTTAAATATCAAATAGGTGCTTGTTTCATTTCTAGATCTCCCACCTAACAGAAAGGTAGAGGTACCCTTCTCATGGGTTTGAGGTCCAGAAAGAAGGAGACCATGCATTTAGCTCACTCCATTGTAGTATATGTCAGACACAGAAAGAATAGAGTGTTTCCCTTCTCCCACAAACTACAATGAATATGTCAGCACTCATGCATGGCCACTTCTTCACCTCATCTACTTGTTTCTGTGCTGTAGGAGTCAGAACATTCCTATTCTGCTAAAATATGGCTGTCCCAGAAATGACTACACAACACACCATTTAGAAACACCTGTGCCTGTGGTTTCACACATCACAGATCTTCTCTATGTCATGGAAAATACATGTGACCAGACACTCTCATGTCAATGAGCAGATGATTGAGGGCCCCACAAAGGGGCATCACTGGCTACATGTGGCTCCCGGGCTGCAGGTTATGCACCCCAAGTATATTGCATAGCTTGACTCCTGTTTTTTCCTTGGTATAAGCGTTCTACTTGCAGGAACAATATATGAGAAGCTTACTAGATCAGGAATAAATCATTTGTGTGTCTATCTGTGCAGTATCTGCAGAAGGCTGATTCTCTCATACACAGACACAGGAAAAACAGGAAATACAGTCACATGCTCTCCCTGTGTGAGCCTCTGGGAAGATTTTTTTTTAACTTTATAAACAGCATACAAAACTAGCAACTGAACACTCATAGACAGGAATGGAGTTGTTTCACCAATAGAGTTGAGCGATACCGTCCGATACTTCAAAGTATCGGATCGGAATGGATCGGCCGATCTTAAAAAAAAGTATCGGTATCGCCGATTCCGATACCGGAAGTCCCATTCAAGTCTATGGGACTTCCGGTATCGGAATAAGAAAAACCCTGTTTTTGCCTTGTACAGCCTCTCTGGGGTCTGTACGGGCCTTTCGGGGGGCTGTGCCGGCCTGCCAGGGGGTCTGTGCAGGCTCCGGTGGTCTGTGCCGGCCTGCCGGGGGGCTGTGCCGGCCTGCCGGTGGTCTGTGCAGGCTCCGGGGGGCTGTGCCGGCCTGCCGGGGGGCTGTGCCGGCCTGCCGGTGGTCTGTGCAGGCTCCGGGGGGCTGTGCCGGCCTGCCGGTGGTCTGTGCAGGCTTCAGGGGTCTGTGCAGGCATCGTCCGATGGGACTACAAGTCCCATCGGGCGATGCCTGCTACCATGACAGTGATTGACACATTAGCCAATGATGGGACAGTAGTAGTCCCATCATCCGGCTAATGTGTTGAATGTAAAAAAAAAAAAAAAAAAAAAAAATTACATGCTACATACATGCTACATACATACAACATGCATACTACATGCAACATACATACTACATATATACTACATGCATGCAACATGCATACTACATATATACTACATGCAACATACATACTACATATATACTACATGCATGCTACATACATACTACATATATACTACATGCATGCTACATACATACTGCATGCTACATACATACTACATGCTACATACATACCACATATATACTACATACATACTACATGCATGCTACATGCTACATACATACCACATACATACTACATACATACTACATACATACTACATGCATGCTACATGCTACATACATAACACATATATACTACATGCATGCTACATACATACTACATGCTACATACATACCACATACATACTACATACATACTACATACATACTACATGCATGCTACATACATACTACATGCTACATACATACTACATATATACTACATGCATGCTACATACATACTACATGCTACATACATACCACATATATACTACATGCATGCTACATACATACTACATGCTACATACATACTACATATATACTACATGCATGCTACATACATACTACATGCTACATACATACTACATATATACTACATGCATGCTACATACATACTGCATGCTACATGCATGCTACATACATACTACATACATACTACATGCTACATACATACCACATATATACTACATGCATGCTACATACAATACATTCATACAATACATACATAGACATACAGTACATATAACATAGAGTAACATACTTACCAATACTTGTCACATTGTTCCCCAAAGCCATTGTCTTTTACGGAATAAATATTAACATAACAAACCACAAAAATACTCACCCACGATCCGAAGCAGTCCACGAGTGTGTCCCACGACGATCTTGGGTAGAGAACTGCAGCATCAGCTGTTGCTGCCGTTCTCTACGGGCTGCAGGAATCCAATGACAGAAGGTAGGTATCCTTCCGCACTGTATTCCTCCGCCACTTAAAAAAAAAAAGTCCCTAGTCTCACTTTATGCCATTGCTGTGTGGGAATTTCCCACGCAGCAATGGCATAAAGTGAGACTAGGGACTTTTTTTTTTAAGTGGCGGAGGAATACAGTGCGGAAGGATACCTACCTTCCGTCATTGGATTCCTGCAGCCCGTAGAGAACGGCAGCATCAGCTGATGCTGCCGTTCTCTACCCAAGATCATCGTGGGACACACTCGTGGACTGCTTCGGATCGTGGGTGAGTATTTTTGTGGTTTGTTATGTTAATATTTATTCCGTAAAAGACAATGGCTTCGGGGAACAATGTGACAAGTATTGGTAAGTATGTTACTCTATGTTATATGTACTGTATGTCTATGTATGTATTGTATGTAGCATGCATGTAGTATGTATGTAGTATATATGTGGTATGTATGTAGCATGTAGTATGTATGTAGCATGCATGTAGTATGTATGTAGTATATATGTGGTATGTATGTAGCATGTAGTATGTATGTAGCATGCATGTAGTATGTATGTAGTATATATGTGGTATGTATGTAGCATGTAGTATGTATGTAGCATGCATGTAGTATGTATGTAGTATATATGTAGTATGTATGTAGCATGTAGTATGTATGTAGCATGCATGTAGTATGTATGTAGTATATATGTGGTATGTATGTATGTTGCATGCATGTAGTATATATGTAGTATGTATGTAGCATGTAGTATGTATGTAGCATGCATGTAGTATATATGTGGTATGTATGTAGCATGTAGTATGTATGTAGCATGCATGTAGTATGTATGTAGTATGTATGTAGTATTTTTTTTTTTTTTTTTTTTTTTTTTACATTTAACACATTAGCCGGATGATGGGATACTGGGGATACTGTCCCATCATTGGCTAATGGATACAGTCCCATCATGGGGATACTGTCCCATCATTGGCTAATGTGTCAATCACTGTCATGGTAGCAGGCATCGCCAGATGGGACTTGTAGTCCCATCGGACGATGCTTGCACAGACCCCCGGACATCAGCACAGCCCCCCGACAGGCCGGCACAGCCCCCCGGCAGGCCGGTACAGACCCCCACAGGGTGCACAGCCCCCCGGCAGGCCGGTACAGACCCCAGGCAGTCCACACAGCCCCCCGGCAGGCCGGCACAGCCCCCCGGCAGGCTGGCAGAGACCCCCGGAAGGCCCGAAATGACGGCGCATCATGATGCGCACACACCGCGCATCATGATGACGTCATTTCGGCTGTCAATCAACTTTGAACTTCCGATTCCGATGCCGACTTCCGATATTGAAAAAATATCGGAAGTCGGTATCGGAATTCCGATACAGCAAGTATCGGCCGATACCCGATACTTGCGGTATCGGAATGCTCAACACTATTCACCAAACATATTCCAACAAGTGTGATAGCAGATTTGGCCGCTATAGATTGCTACACCTGATAGAACCGGGAACCCACTATAGAGGTTCACCATGATGTGTAATGGGCTTATTTTATTTATTTTGCATTGCTTATATAGCACTATCATATTCCACAGCGCTTTACATGCATTATAATTGCTGTCCCCAATGGGGCTAACAATCTAGATTCCCTATCAGTATGTTTTTGGAGTGTGGGAGGAAACTGGAGAACCCAGACAAAACCCACGCAAGCATGAGGAGGACATACAAACTCCTTGCAGATCTTGTTCTTGGTGGGATTTGAACCACTGAGCAACCATGCTGCCCATACTTTGCTCAAAATGATAACTAGGAACCACATGTAAGTCTTTAAAATGATCGTTATTCACAATAGACCATTATATAACATTTGAAAGTGCGGTCCATGTCTTTTTTCAACATTTATGGTAAACTCAAAGGATGAAATTATTAAAGCTGCAGATGTTTAGATGATATATCACCTACATACCGACTAAAGAAATATATGTAAAAGAATTCTACAACTTTCAGCTAGACAGTCTTTTTTTTTACACCATTGACAGGACACCTAACAGAAACTATAGTTACTGTGTGCGCAGTAGATCCAGGTGTAATATGAATAAATATGTGTTACTGCAGATAACATTGCCTATTTTTCCAAATTCACTGATAAGCATGTATACATTACAGCGATGTTATGGAATTCCATCATTGTGGATATCAAGTAACAAAAGATACTTAAAATCCTCAGTTACTTTGCCCGGGAGTGATTACTGATATTTATTACCCATGCAAGGAAAGGATCTTTTCTTAGCTAGATCCGCTAATAAATTGTGTTTTGCAATGTACTGGAGATTTGATGTCTGATTGTTCGCAGGTTTACACATTGCCTGGATTATAGAAGCATTTTACTGCATAGTGCATTGCAACCAGAAAACGAACAGACTGCCAATTCTCAAACACCACTTCATGGCAGTATTATGAAAGCAGGCGTCTGCACACTTGGGCATATGGCATTTAAACCACCTTATAGCTGATATTTGCAGACAGAAAGGTCAAGGAATTTGCAGGATTTTTCTGTTCCAAATCAGGCTTTTCTGATGTCGGCTGACCAACTGGAAGCTTTCTTTTTTTATTCTTTGCCAACTTTAAAGCAGCTTTGTGTGTACTCAACATGTTCGGGCCACATGTTTAATTTTTACAATGCAAATATACCACATGTAATATGCTCATGGAAACCCCCTACCAAGGTTTATCTTCAGAGAAGCATCTGTATGTGGTTCTCATTAACTGTTCACTATGTCAGACGACTTTTAATAGTGTTTAACTGTATTGGGCACCATGAATGATGTGAGAGGCGAGAAAATGCATGATTCTTATGTCATTTGTAATCAGTTCACAAATATGGTGCAATCATGATGTCATTTGTAATATGGCACAATCATGATGCCCTATTATAGGTATTTGTATATAGCATCTCATTACTGTATAAGAAATGAATAGGAATGGGAATAAATCAAAATCACTGTCCACTTTAGTTGTGCAATCTGGTACTACACGGTTAAAATTCTATATCCTGCATATTGTGTAGAACAGTGGCAGACACAGGCAGAAGAGGGCCCCTGTGGAAGAACAGTTTTAGGACCCCTCTTAACAAAGCCTACTTGCTGCTTTAAAGGTGAAAGTGGGCCCCCTTACCTATTAGGCCCCTGTGTGGCTGCACACGGTGCCCCACTGATATTTCCACCTCTGATGAAGAAGCTGTTAGAAGTAAAGTTTACCCTACCGTAGGAGAAGTAATGGAGAACAGGGTGATTATTTGTGTAAGGGCTGGCGGAATGCACCAAATAATAAGAAGGTAGTAATAAGGTGCGTTCGCAGCCCGGGGTCCACCGTGCAGAGATGTTACCTGCTGCCTGGTAATGGCGGGCGCTATATGGCGGTATAATAGATGAACACACACAGGTTAACGTCACCCGTTGTGTACAGAGGTGGACTCTGCTGCTTCACAGAACCGCACTACCGTGGAATATAAATGCCGTAGCCTGTTAAAGATCACTAAGCTCGGCAAAGTGAGTGCTAGTGTACAGTCACAGGACTCTGCCCCAAAGACACAGGGTTAGAGTCCCTGTAAACCCACTAAGCATGCAGTGTCGCACCTGCGAACACCACTAATCGATGCTGGTTACTGTGGAGTTTAGACAAAGTCCACTGTGGCGTACAGGCAAGCCACTAGTTGGCGCTGATACCAGGACCTGACTCTGCCTCCTATCTGCCTAGGCACTAACTGGCAAGACTAAACAACACATGCATACCAAGGGTAGGGGTTTCATAATGAGTCATTCACCAGAGACATTCATACGTGCATACAACACTCACTCCACAATGTCTATACTAGTGCACGGCCGTGCGGCCATGCGATCCTTTTATAACCGCAGCCTTCCAGGACCTTTCTGATGGCCCAATCTGAGCTGCTTGAAGACCTGAGCATGTGACCTCCGACCACCAATCAGCGGTCGTCTCACGGGCATGACAGATGGAGAAAAGCAGGTCTTAGTTCCAGGAGTGTCTGCTCGCCGCTGCCGTATGTTGAATGCTATAGCTGAACCTGGGGCGGCAGCAGCAACCAGACGCATAGCATTAGCTTGAGCGAGATGCTGGGACTCATTTCTCTGCTGAGCAGGATTCTCTACAGCTGAAGAAGAATGGGAGACCGCAGAGGAGATAGCTTGAGATTCCCACTGTGCAGTGGCGGGAACTCGATGCCTAACAATTTGTATGAGCAGCATTGAACACTTAGGGTATGTGCACACGTAGTGAAATCTGCTGCGTTTCTGCAGCGGTTTTGGCTCTGCAGAAACGCAGCCGATTCTGCTGCGTTTTACAGTACCTTTATTTTCAATGGAAAAAAAAACGCAGTGCACATGCTGTGGATTTTTCCGTGCGGTTTTGCTGCGGTTTACAATCTGCAGCATGTCAATTGTTTGGTGCAGAAACGCTGCAGTTTTACACCTCATCCATTATGAGGTGTAAAACCGCAGGGCAAAACTGTAGGCAAAAACGCAGATAAACCGCAGGATTTACCTGCGGTTTTCTCTCCAAAATCCGCGCACCCAAAAAACTACATGTGCACATAGCCTTATATTTGCCTGCAGTTTAGAGTGGTAGAATGATTTTGGTCATTCAATTTGTTTTATTTAAATTGCCCATTGGCTGTTTCATTGCTCAGTATAAAGTGACCGCTGTAAGGCTGAATTCTCGTGTTAGGTTTAGGAAAAATGGTAATTGCAACAAAACAATACAATTGCAATATCTATTAAAAGAAAAAAATACAAAACTGTAGAAGAAACATAATAGCCAAACTGAACTACTGGTATTAATTCTAATCACATAATATATGATAAATTGTAGATTTTGGCTGGAAGAGCAGTGAGTAGAATTTAATTTAAATACATACAGTAGGTATACATATACTATATATATATACAGTTGTGGCCAAAAGTATTGACACCCTTGCAATTTTGTCAGATAATACTCAGTTTCTTCCTGAAAATGATTGCAAACACAAATTCTTTGGTATTATTATCTTCATTTAATTTGTCTTAAATGAAAAAACACAAAAAGAATTGTCCTAAAGCCAAATTGGATATAATTCCACACCAAACATAAAAAAGAGGGTGGACAAAAGTATTGGCACTGTTCGAAAAATCATGTGATGCTTCTCTAATTTGTGTAATTAACAGCACCTGTATTACCTGTGGCACCTAACAGGTGTTGGCAATAACTAAATCACACTTCCAGCCAGTTGACATGGATTAAAGTTGACTCAACCTCTGTCCTGTGTCCTTGTGTGTACCACATTGAGCATGGAGAAAAGAAAGAAGACCAAAGAACTGTCTGAGGACTTGAGAAACCAAATTGTGAGGAAGCATGAGCAATCTCGAGGCTACAAGTCCATCTCCAAAGACCTGAATGTTCTTGTGTCTACCGTGTGCAGTGTCATCAAGAAGTTTAAAGCCCATGGCACTGTGGCCAACCTCCCTAGATGTGGACGGAAAAGAAAAATTGACAAGAGATTTCAACCCAAGATTGTGCGGATGTTGGATAAAAAAACCTCGACTAACATCCAAACAAGTTCAAGCTGCCCTGCAGTCCGAGGGTACAACAGTGTCAACCCATACTATCCGTCGGCGTCTGAATGAAAAGAGACTGTATGGTAGGAGACCCAGGAAGATCCCACTTCTTACCCCGAGACATAAAGAAAGCCAGGCTGGAGTTTGCCAAAACTTACCTGAAAAAGCCTAAAACGTTTTGGAAGAATGTTCTCTGGTCAGATGACACAAAAGTAGAGCTTTTTGGGCAAAGGCATCAACATAGAGTTTACAGGAGAAAAAAAGAGGCATTCAAAGAAAAGAACATGGTCCCTACAGTCACACATGGCAGAGGTTCCCTGATGTTTTGGGGTTGCTTTGCTGCCTCTGGCACTGGACTGCTTGACCGTGTGCATGGCATTATGAAGTCAGAAGACTACCAACAAACTTTGCAGCATAATGTAGGGCCCAGTGTGAGAAAGCTGGGTCTCCCTCAGAGGTCATGGGTCTTCCAGCAGGACAATGATCCAAAACACTTCAAAAAGCACTAGAAAATGGTTTGAGAGAAAGCACTGGAGACTTCTAAGGTGGCCAGCAATGAGTCCAGACCTGTATCCCATAGAACACCTGTGGAGAGATCTAAAAATGGCAGTTTGGAGAAGGCACCCTTCAAATATCAGGGACCTGGAGCAATTTGCCAAAGAAGAATGGTCTAAAATTCCAGCAGAGCATTGTAAGAAACTCATTGATGGTTACCGGAAGCGGTTGGTCGCAGTTATTTTGGCTAAAGGCTGTGCAACCAAGTATTAGGCTGAGGGTGCCAATACTTTTGTCTGGCCCATTTTTGGAGTTTTGTGTGAAATGATCAATGTTTTACTTTTTGCTTCATTCTCTTTTGTGTTTTTTCATTTAAGACAAATTAAATGAAGATAATAATACCAAAGAATTTGTGTTTGCAATCATTTTCAGGAAGAAACTGAGTATTATCTGACAGAATTGCAGGGGTGTCAATACTTTTGGCCACAACTGTATATATATATATATATATATATATATATATATATATATATATATATACAACTCCGGAAAAAAGTAAGAGACCACCACATCAAAACCCTGTTATGGGCAGCCCAATCTCCAGACCTGAACCCCATTGAAAACCTCTGGAATGTAATCAAGAGGATGATGGATAGTCACAAGCCATCAAACAAAGAAGAACTGCATAAATTTTTGCGCCAGGAGCAGTGTGAAAGACTGGTGGCAAGCATGCCAAGACGCATGAAGCCTGTGATTACAAATAATGGTTGTTCCACAAAATAGAAGTAGTCTAAAAGAACAATTTACATTTTACTCAAATATATACCTATGAAGAGAAAAATCAGACACACTGAACATTTGAAAGTTGTCTCTTAATTTTTGCCAGAGCTGTATAAATATATAAAAGAATTGGATTTCTGACTTAGTAAAGTACGTTCTGAACAGAATGATGAACGCATTAGCATAGATTACAGTAAAACAATTGACATAGTGACGTAATAACATCCAGTTATATATTAATTGTATGTAGCCTTTCAACACAAGAAACAAGTTCTGTGGTCCAGGTTTATAGATAGATAGATAGATAGATAGATAGATAGATAGATAGATAGATACAGGGCTGGACTGGCCATCTGGCAATTCTGGCAAATGCCAGAAGGGCCTGTCTGGTTGTGGGCTGCCTTGTCTGCTACATTGCTATCATAATCCGTGCTCTCAAAACACCCATACTGTTAAGAGTTGTGAAGGAGCACAAAGTCACTGACTCCATCACTTATCCCAGCAGGCCACAGGTATCATTAGAAACATTGGTCTTGTAGTAAATCTTGCTTTCCTCCATCCAGGGTAATATTAGTAATATATCCCATCTGGTGCTTGGCGACGGAGACAGCATGGGCCTGTGTGATTTCAAATCCCAGTGCTGAATTTCAGCCCCAGTCCGTACCTGGATAGATAGATAGATAGATAGATAGATATCGGATAGATAGAGATAGATAGATAATGGATAGCTAGCTAGTCACCTAGATAGATAGATAATGGATAGATAGATATGGGATAGGTAGGTAGATAGATATGGGATAGATAGATATGGGATAGGTAGATAGATAGATAGATAGATAGATAGATAGATAGATAGATAGAAAATAGATTGATTGAGACATAGTGTAATGTAGAGCATGAAAGAAACATCCCCTGTCTGCTTCACTATCACACAACATACTGGTAGGATCAGTTGAAGCATGGTAAAGGCTTCTCATTCTGTTCTAAGTCATGAATCTGCTTTCCTTGGAGCAGCATCGTGTCATGTGCTAGAACAGATTTCGGCATCTGATGTTGCGTGTGCATGTTCTGCCACCCCAGCTCAGTTTTTTCCCCTCAGAATTAATGTTATGCAAATGGCAGATAATGGTGTGTATAGAGAAACAGGATATTCCACAGTTCATTTGAATCTATGTACCATATTGCTCCTAATACCTAACTACTTCTCCCACATGTCCTTAAGACAGATCTGTCCCCTTTTTCACGCCTTAAATCTTACAAACTCATTATTGTTAATTGAGATAATCTAAACTCATGGTTTAGCAGAAGTAGCAACTGAAGTTGAGACTTTTCTTACCAAGTTTCAATGTATTTCTAACCTAAATAGCAGAATGATGTTGACTTTGTGCAGTTTACCTAACATTATCACAAGTGTGTTTGTGTATGCATCATAATCAGTTAGGGTCCCGTCACATTTAGCAATGCACAGCGATCCCGACCACGATACGACCCTGTCAGGATCGCTGGTGCGTCGCTAAATGGTCGCTAGTGAGCTGCCAAGCAGGCAGATCTCACAGCGACGTAGCAGCGATCGGCGGTCGTTACGTACCTGTTAGACGCGGCGATGAAGACGTCCTTCCGCCTGCGTCCACGCGCCGCTCGTCGGCGCCAGCAGGAAGCCCAGCA
Source organism: Dendrobates tinctorius (assembly GCF_039654945.1). NCBI lineage: Eukaryota > Metazoa > Chordata > Amphibia > Anura > Dendrobatidae > Dendrobates > Dendrobates tinctorius. The sequence continues at coordinate 3,161,173 of NW_027361948.1, read as the reverse complement.
GGAAGCCGCCGCCGAGAAACGGCCCAAGACGTTCTCGCGCGATCAGCGATAATTAGCGGGGGAGCCGGTCAGAGGTAAGTGTCACATGTAGCGATATCGCTAGCAATATCGCTGCTGCGTCACAAAATCAGTGACGCTTAAGCGACATCGCTAGCGATCTCGCTTAGTGTGACGGGGCCTTTATATACTTTTATACTATATATGTACATTGATTTAACATTATTTATTAACATGGTATCAGCTTTCTTGATATATCTATTTTAACAAACACTAGCGTGAGGAGCTGGCCACAAACTTTTTCCAGCTCGGAACACTGGTATGTCAATCATTTTGTTGTGTTTATTAGAGATTTGCTTGTCCCTCAGTTTAAGGTACACATATCTCTCCTGGAAAGTAGTCATCCTCACCAATCAATGTTTCCATTCAGTGATAGTAAGCAGAGGAAGATGTGCAGGCTGGATATCATGTATACATAAGGCCTACATTAGCATTTCTGTCATGCATCTGGTATGGCTATGTGTGTCTTTGTTCCTCTTGGCAGGGGGCATCTCTAATACACAACCCTGCAGACATTCTGGAGACTGGGCTTCTGGAATATTCTTCATTCTTTGAGTTAAAAGTAAATGTTTAAGGGGGAGGGTGTGAACAGTTCTTCCCATCCAATAGGCTGCCAGGAAAAACAAAAAGCCACATGTTTAGTGAGGCAGTTGGACGCTGAAGGGCAAGGATCTGTTGGTGAGGTCCTGATGCACTGTATGGATGGCCTATTGAGATTGGAGATCTGCCAGCTGGAGTTGATACACATGTTACAGTCATAATATCTGTTGTGTGGATGTGACTAACTATCTTAAGGACTGTTGTTGCCAGCTGAAGCTTGATACACATGCTAGGGTCATATATATATCATTTGGAATTGAGGAACTATCTTAAGGGCTGTTGTTGGCAGCAGGAGCAGGAGGCATGTGCTACATTCAGGGTGCGGAGCATGAACTGTAACTACAGACTATACTGGCGGGAGATACGAAAGCTGTGTTCTAACCAAAAGTTGGGAGACAGTGGGTATCGCCTGGTACAGGGGTAGTGGAACTATTGGCCCCAGGATGGGATGTTGTGGACTGCGGACATTGCGTTTGTGACCATCTTCTTGAAATTGCTGTAAGACCATGGATGTAAGAATTAAAAAAGTTGCATTGTTAACCTGCCTAGGTAATTATTACAACCCACAACTTCAGATCTTCACAACTAATTTTCCTAATAAAACAGCAATTTTGGATAATCTTTTTGTATAACTCAGTTTTGTACTGTTCTTCTGTTATTCTTACTGAAATTGTATGAATAAATTGTGAACTGGGTGTTACCATTTCCCATGTGAATGGGGTGTGTCCCTACATAGTCCCTTACCTACAGCACTGAATGGCCAGTGTCAGAGGGTGCAGTGACACACACCCCACTAGTGACACCCAGCTTTCAATGTATACATACATTTACAGGAAGATATTTTGAACACAGAGTACTAAGAAGACATTCTTCAAAATAGTTATTTAATTAGAAAAACAAGCATTTACAAAAACAGACATGCTATGAGTCATGACAGGTTCTCTTTAGGGTTTATGGTGATGCTTTAGTAAGTTCCACAAAGACAGCACAAGAGAAAGGTAATACAAATTAGGCTAACACTGGCCAAAAATGACAATATTGCTTCTTTCGTCCAACATTCTAACATGAAAGAGGGACACCGACTCTCCTCTGACAGATGATGTCAGGGGAGTCCAATTTCGTACTGCCGATCCTTTCGTCTTCTGAGAGATGGGCTGTGGGCAGACATATTTGGTATTAGCTCTCTGATTGAGAAGACAAAAGTGCTTGGCAGATAATAATCTTTATTTTTATATAGCGCTAACATATTCCACAGCGCTTTACAGTTTTGCACACATTTTCATCACTGTCCCCGATGGGACTCACAATCTAAATTCCCTATCAGTATGTCTTTGGAATGTGGGAGGAAACCGGAGTGCCCGGAGGAAACCCACGCAAACACGGGAGAACTTACAAACTCCTTGCAGATGTTGCCCTTGGTGGGATTCGAACCCAGCGCTAACCACTGAGCCACCGTGCTGCCCTTTTCATGTATGGGAGAGTCGGGCGAATCTGTATGGCAGCTTTAATTGCTTTTGCAAGTTTCTCTTTGAGTAAACACATTGCCCTCTTCTTGAAGCCAAGTAAACCATTACACTGACATTATTTTGCTGTAATCTAGAATTTCTAATGGTGTGGGTAAGGGAAGGGACTTGAATCTGTTCACTGAAAGCTCTAACATTTTCCCTTTGGATCAACAAATGGGACACAATGGGAGCCAAAAGACTGAACTCCATTAACCCAACGTGTTCTTTTGGATCATGTTACAATATTACTAAAAATCAAGAGTTGTAATCAAAGAACCAAAGTAACCAGTGCCAAAAAAGACCTTCCTGAGGGTGAAGGACTTTAAATCTGGGCTTTTGTTCAAGTTCACAAACCATGTATACAGCAGAATCCAAATTCAAGGATGCAGAATGAGCTGTCATAATAACAAAGAGTATCCTCCTGGCTATATTGATTAACATTGCCAACAGCTTGTATTATTTTTCTTAAACATTTACGGTACTTATTTGAATGTGGGCGCCCCTATGTAACATAACTGAAGGCTCTAGATGCCATAATTCATTTCTTCTGCTGTACATCTTGTCTCCATCCTTAATAACCTCCAGGAGTAAATGCCTCGAAATGCTGGTACCCTAGATACAGTTTTGATGATCTCAGCCATAACTGGTGTGCAGCCTCAGCAAACTGATAGGACATGCCAGATGAATCACTTCTTGGAGAAGTCATTTGCCCATTAGCTTTGTTTAATGCATTTTTTATTACTTTCCTTTTTTTATTAATTTCCTCATAATGCGGCTGTTTTTGAGTGTGTCAGATCGTTGGAAATCACCACTCCTAAGAAATAGTGACCAGAAAGGTTAATGGCCATTATATACTGAAACCCATCTGCTGTAGTAATGCATGGAAGTACATTTCCCAGCATCACTTTTTGATTTATTGTTTTCAATTAACATATATATTAAGTGGTAACTTAACATGTTATCATAAGGATATGTAATAACCACAGCAGTCCTCAACATCATTGATAGCTTTAGACTCGAACATGCAGCTTTATATATATATACGTGTGTGCGTGTGTGTTTATATATATATATATAAAGTATATATATATATTTAAATTTAATGTATGTACATACAAATCAAATTAACACATCTGAGTGAGCATAATGAAACATTGGAAAATATAAAAAATGCTTTTGTTCCTGTGAAGAAGTAAGAGTAAAGGCCCCGTCACACACAGCGATCTTGCTAGTGAGATTGCTGAATTTTTTTACGCCACAGCGATCTCTCCAGCGACATCGCTGTGTGTGATGGGGATCAGCGACCGGCCTCCCTGCCAGGTATCGCTGATCGTGCTCCATCGTCCTGGGCCATTTTTTGATTGCTGGTCTCCCGCTGACCAGCGCGCATCGCTGCGTGTGGCAGCGACAGACCAGAGATCAGCAACGCTGGACGCTGGTATCCAACGTAAACCGCAGGTATCTAAGAGCCGCGCGGCTCTTAGTTACCCGATGTTTACGTTGGAAACCAGCGTGCACGCTGGTCCTGATTGCAGGTCTATGTGACAGCTCACCAGCGATCAGCCTAACGATGTCCCAGCGATCCCATCCATGTCGGATTGTTGGTGGGATTGCTGGGACATCGTTATGTGTAACGGGGCCTTAAGTCTTAATAAAATATACATAAGATGGTATGGCCTGTGAGCTACTGTCAGCACAATGGGAACTTTTTCTATGCCGCAATGTTTAGGCTGGGTTCACATAGTGTTTAGGGGGTGCGTTTAACGCAGTTACATAGCGGTATCAATGCTATGTAACGGATGCGTTAAGGCACCCATACACTGCTATAGACAAGCACAAGCGATGTGCTGTCATTCTGTGACGGACCCTCAGATGCCGGCTGCAGCGTTTGGAGGTCCGTCACTGATAGCGCAGATGAAGCATCTGCGCTAGCGGGATCACATAACGCGATCGCGTTATGGGAGTAGCATTAATGCAGTCTGCCAATGCTATGCATTGAACGGACTGCATTAACACTATGTGAACCTGGCCTTAGAGGGTTGGAACATTTGACATAGCAAAGACTCCCATGCATACACATTGGATAACTGTCAGACCAAATAAAAATTGTGAAATTGTTTTTTTTCACAATTTCACCCTATTTGATTTTTTTTGCCTTTAAGTATGGTAAAAGAAAAGGTGTCTTTCAAAAGTAAAACTCGTCTCGAGAAAAGAAAGCCCTCATATGTCTACATCAGTAGAAAAATAACAAAGTTATGGCTCATGGAAGAAGAAGAGGAAAAACAAAATCGCAAAAATGGAAAGTCGCCTGTTTGGGAAGGGATTAAGCTAAAGAGCATATTGTACAAATATAAAATGAAAGAAAATGACCTTTGTCTTTCACAGTGTTCCTATACTGTGCTTGGTATCATATTTTGTGTACCATACGTAATGTCTACAAGTTATAATGTGGGTGTAGGTTTTATCTATTTACCTAGGCTGCAAATGAAACTTCAAACAGAAGCACAGTAGAAGACTCTCATTCCAGAGATTTCACAAGTCCCTGATCACTACTCTGCAGACTGATCAGTGATCCTGTGATCATCTTTAGTACATGTATATTTGTCCACATGTAAAGTCCTAAAAATGGAAGACTTTCCGTTCTCTGCTATCCACCCCCACACGGTTCCACGATAATGACCATAGACACAGATCTCAGGGATAACAGTTGCGTTTACTTTCGCAGGAACGGGGAAATATGACACGGAGTAAATTCTTCACAGCTCTTATGGGTAAACCACAGCAAATACAGTTCAGGGTTAGATTTTAACCTGGATTTGAGGCTTTGGAGCTTTAAGAACCTGCTCCTTTAGATGTAGTGCTTTTAAGTTGTTATAGAGGGATTCAAAGTCTTTTGTAGCTTTATGCAGAAGATTTTACATAGCAAGAGTATTTCACCGACCTGGGAATCCTGGAGTAATTTCTAAGCTTGTCAGGCCTACCAGGGGATCTTGGAGAAAGGGAGTTTCCACATATGTTCTGGTCACAGAGACAGCTTGACCCGGACTGGAGGTTTCCCAGCTCAGCCTGGTCTAGACTAGGCGGAAACTAGAATAGCCCCTCCTCTTGAAACCTCAATTCTCATGTCAAAACTTTACATTGTATACATTTCACAAGCAGATGGTGCTGGAACACAACAAATAAATACCCAGAAAATATACATGGATCATTTGAAAGCACATGTCTAATAACAGTAAAAGGAGTAGCTAGAATGTGAGCTGTAGTGAACAGGATTGCTCACAGTCCAGGAGAATTTAAAGGGACAGTCATAACCTGGATCAAGTCACTACATACAGCTCTTGGTATCATGTGTACTTGTAATGGATGACTATCCCTAAAATGCAAGCTGAAATGCAAAATAAAGATAGCAAGGGAATGTATCATGTGTGCTTTGTCTTGATAGGTATTGAAGCAAATACAAACTTAGTTCATGACCTTTGGAAGAGTTATTTCTAGCTTTCACAAGCAAACTTAAAGGGAATCTGTTAGTAGGATCAACCGTTCTAAGCCACCTATATGTGCATCTAGGTCATAGGAAGCTGATTAATAAAATGATACTTTGATATCTATGACCCGATATCTTATTCCAGAGAAATCCACGTTTTTCTTATACCATATGTAAATGAGCTGTTCAGGGCTATGGACTGGACATTGATCTGTATGAGAATCTGCCTCCAGAGCTTATTTTATATAAAAAAGATGTTACCGGTGTGATGTGTAATGGCCGCTCTCTGCTCCACTGATCTCACTGCAGACCTTTGTGTGGTTATAACTGACACATCTGCAGGCTTCTCTCAGCTTCAGCTTCCATCTCACAGGCAGACAGGGTTGTAATACAGCAGAGCTGTGAGAGCCGCAGCCAATGTGTTTGTAAGCAGACAATGTTCAGTTCTCCTGTTCTGTGTTAATCACATGACCAGAGCCTAGACCAGCTCATTTGCATATAAGAAAAATGTGGATTTCTCTGGAATAAGATGTCAGATTGCTGAAATCAAGATATCATTTTATTCATCTTCCTATGATCTACATGCCCATATGGATGGCTTGGCTTAGAAGGGTTGACCCAACTGACAGAATCTCTTTAAAGGGTTGTGATTTCAGAAAAAAAGTTTATAGTCACTCTATATAACTACTTATTGCCGAATCGTGGTAGTGTGTAATGCACTCCCTGTCACAATTCATCTGTGTTCCATGTGACCACATTTATACAATTTGCATACTTGCGCTTATCTTCAGGCTAGGATCCTGCATTGCTCTCGATTGTTTTCTTTTAAGAGAAGCTGGATGAGACTAGTCAGCATATGACTGCAAGTATACAAACAGCACAGGGAATACAGGGGAATCATGCCAGCGTAACACTGTCATGATTTGGAAGTATTCAGTCACTTAAACTGACTTCAGACTTCTTTGTAGGACAGTCAACCCTTTCAATGAGAAATAGTAATTTTAATTTCTATTTCATAAATCAATAATATACATGAAAGAAGCAGCTTTGTAATATATCTAATTAGAGAAAATTGCTTCTTTCTACTCATGGACTGATCTTTATCTCTCAAATTTCTCGTTTTGTGGGTAAAATATGTATTCAGTGAATGTTCATCTTCCCATTATTGTCATAGAAGATGACAGTTGATGCCCATAAAGTTCTAGAAAGAGGTAAGGACAAGGGAGGAGCTAGATTCAGACATGGACATTCTGCTGCAAGTTCTCCTGAAATGGCTTTTACATTTTAAGGTAAATAAGAGGAATTCAGCCTTAATAATGCCCAAATGTAAGTTACAGAATGTAGGCTGGTCTTCATGACTACCTGCTTTTAATCTATCATAGATATACACTCACTGGCCACTTTATTAGGTACACCATGCTAGTAACGGGTTGGACCCCCTTTTGCCTTCAGAACTGCCTCAATTCTTCGTGGCAGAGATTCAACAAGGTGCTGGAAGCATTCCTCAGAGATTTTGGACCATATTGACATGATGGCATCACACAGTTGGCGCAGATTTGTCGGCTGCACATCCCTGATGCGAATCTCCCGTTCCACCACATCCCAAAGATGCTCTATTGGATTGAGATCTGGTGACTGAGGAGGCCATTTGAGTACAGTGAACTCATTGTCATGTTCAAGAAACCAATCTGAGATGATTCGAGCTTTATGACATGGCGCATTATCCTGCTGAAAGTAGCCATCAGATGTTGGGTACATTGTGGTCATAAAGGGATGGACATGGTCAGCAACAATACTCAGGTAGGCTGTGGCGTTGCAACGATGCTCAATTGGTACCAAGGGGCCCAAAGAGTGCCAAGAAAAAATTCCCCACACCATGACACCACCACCACCAGCCTGAACCGTTGATACAAGGCAGGATGGATCCATGCTTTCTTGTTGTTTACGCCAAATTCTGACCCTACCATCCGAATGTCGCAGCAGAAATCGAGACTCATCAGACCAGGCAACGTTTTTCCAATCTTCTACTGTCCAATTTCGATGAGCTTGTGCAAATTGTAGCCTCAGTTTCCTGTTCTTAGCTGAGAGGAGTGGTACCCGGTGTGGTCTTCTGCTGCTGTAGCCCATCTGCCTCAAAGTTCGACGCACTGTGCGTTCAGAGATGCTCTTCTGCCTACCTTGGTTGTAACGGGTGGCAATTTGAGTCACTGTTGCCTTTCTATCAGCTCGAACCAGTCTGCCCATTCTCCTCTGACCTCTGGCATCAACAAGGCATTTCCGGCCACAGAACTGCCGCTCACTGGATTTTTTTTCTTTTTCGGACCATTCTCTGTAAACCCTAGAGATGGTTGTGCGTGAAAATCCCAGTAGATCAGCAGTTTCTGAAATTCTCAGACCAGCCCTTCTGGCACCAACAATCATGCCACGTTCAAAGGCACTCAAATCACCTTTCTTCCCCATACTGATGCTCGGTTTGAACTGCAGGAGATTGTCTTGACCATGTCTACATGCCTAAATGCACTGAGTTGCCGCCATGTGATTGGCTGATTAGAAATTAAGTCTTAACACACAGTTGGACAGGTGTACCTAATAAAGTGGCCAGTGAGTGTAGATTGTGCAGACTGTAATAAAGTTTCTAGCATCCATTGACAAGTAAGTTTTGGGGAGTGTTCAATAATACCCTGCCTACATGTTCTATCTACAGAGATTAAAGGGGTTATCCAAGAGTAAAAAAATTACTGATGTCAGCAAATGTTCTCAAGTAAAAACCTCAGCACTCGCCAGTTAAATGCCCCGCTGCTCCAGTGACAATACTCTGCTGCTCCACCAGTGGTGGTTGGTTTTAAGAAGTGATGACACCAGCACTCCTGTTGGCAGTGGACCAATGGAGCATTGGCGCTGAATTGTTAGGGAAATTAAAAATTACCTGTCACCAAGTCAAAAGTGGCTAGTTTCTGGTCTAACGTCATTCCCGCTGATTGCCTGAGTATTCAGCTGTTCTGTTCTTTAAAAACTCTGCCATATTTTTGCAGAAATATGACTTTTTTAGGCTACTTTCACACTATCATATGGAGGAGCTGCAGAGGGATGCGGACTTCCTCCATGAATCTCTGCCCTGCCACTCCTCCTCTGTTCAGCGCCGCCTCTGTTGGTATGCGGCCTGCATACCCTATCTTTAGCATTGGGTACGCAGGCTGTGCCGATGTATGCGGATGCCTCCGCATGCGTCATTTTGACAGTGCGGCAAACCGTGTCGAATTCAACAAGTTGCATTTTGCTGCAGTCACCGCATCGTCAAAATGACACACGCGGAGGTATCCGCATATATCGGCACAGCCTGCGTACCCAATGCTAAAGATAGGGTACGCAGGCCACATGCCAATGCAGGTGGTGCTTCACGGAGGAGGCGCAGCAGGGGGCGGAGCTTCACGGAGGAAGTCCGCATCCCTCCACAGCTCCTCCATACGCTAGTGTGAAACTAGCCTAATTCAGTCTAAATTTTGAAAGTCTTTACCGAGGGTATGTTCCTCAAGGGTAGTTATACTATGCAGACATGCGCCCAGAATCCAGCGACCCCCTCGTTAGACATAGTAAAAACTCACACTTATTGAAAAGATCACATCTCTGGAATCATATGAAAGATTAAAAAGACAAAACAACTGTTAAGCAGGGCAGCAGTGGGAATAAAATATCCACTTTTGACCGTTGACAGATCCTCTATAACTCCTTAGAATTTTTTTTTTCATTTTTTTTTCTATAACATTTGCATTTATTATGATTATTTTAAGATACATAGCCATTAGTCCAATGATTTACTTATTTTGGAGTGATGATATTGATAATTGGCCAATGTAAAGCACAAAGTCAATGATAAATAATAAAGCTATAGTTTATCGTTGGTTTCGGTACATCGTGGCAGTTAAAGTGCTTTTGATCTGTTAATTTTCTGTTTGCCAATTATTACCATTTACATTAAGGTAAATGACAAATTCCGCTCAGCTATGCATACACATTCCCGCCAGATCAGCTCAGTCTGTATTTAGATCACAGGAAGGCGCATCTTTGAATACACATCCCTCATGGGATTGTGTTTGCTAAACATTATAATTAACCTCCAGTGATGAATTTCTCAGCTTGTAAATCCACAATGATACACATTACCATGTTTAGGATAGATGCCATCATTTACATATGACACACAATTATACATCTCGATTAGGTCAGTGTTCCCACGAGGCTCCTTTTATTAACTTTAGCAAATAGAATCACAACTCAGATACAGTAAAGATGAAATGTCTTAGTATATGTTATGGCATTGGACCACTATCCTCCCTTGTTATTTTTTATGCTTTTGCTTAACAAAACATACTGTCAGTTCTTATATAATAATTCCTGTTCAGTTTAGGAGTAGGACCTATCCGCAGATTAGACTTTTGTACTGATTGGAGTATTTTGTGATAATTAATTTTTTTTATGAGGTTAAATAACTTGAAGCATGAAGTTTCCTTACCTGACTGGGTATAGCTGGCACATCCCGGGGACTTCAGCAGCATAAGAGGTATAGCACTGTGCCTGCACATTTAAACACATTTTGTTTCGCCTCTAAAGTTCTTTTTGAACATTTACCATGATGGATTAGATTCACTCCACCATTTTTTAGCACTGCACTTTATTTGTGGTCATATGTTCATTGTTTGCTGCACAGATTTATATGCATCTGCACTTTAATAATATCATGAATTAATTTTATTTGGCTGTTTGCACATTAATGTTATATTAGCACTAGCACTTTACTTATTGTGTTTTACCTTGTACTGTGTGATATTATTTTAATATACAGCATAGTGCTTACTATTGTCCCCGGTTGTGCCTTATCCATGGCATTGGCCTCCCCCCATTTTTCATATTATACTATTCTATATTAATTAAATAAACTTCAATCACTGGACATTTCTTCGGTTTCTTTCGTTGTCTGACTGGGTATAGGAATAGTCTTCCAAATAAGATCTCATGTTGGATAAATAAAAACTTACTACTTAATGAATTGCATACTTTTCTATAGTAAGTTATCAATTATATCCTCTACCGGTCATTTGACCGCTGCAGTCAATCTCAAGCCTCAATAATCAGGTGACCAAAGATAGGGATGTTATCACTTTTTGTTTACAAATGGGGAGCAGGGGAGTGGACGGAGTTTACTGTGTTAAGGCCCTTTTACATTTAGCAATGCACCAGCGATCCGACCAGCGATCCGACCCGGTCAGGATCGCTGGTGCATCGCTAAATGATCGCTAGTGAGCTTTCATACAGAAAGATCTCACAGCAATACAGCAGCGACGCAGCGCACGATACTTACCTTTCACACACAGCGATCCAGACGTCCTCCCGCCCGCATCCAGCGTCGCTCGTCGTCACAGCAGGAAGTCTCAGCAGGAAGCGCCCGACGAGAAATGGAGCCGGACATTCTCGCGCGATCAGCGATGGACAGCGGGGGAGCCGGTCGCTGGTAAGTATCACACATAGCGATATCGCTAGCAATATCGCTATAACGTCACAAAACCAGTGACGTTTTAGCGATATTGCTAGCGATATCGCTTAGTGTAAAACCCCCTTTAGAGTGACAAATGACAAATCTAAGTTAAAGGGCTTGATAACAAAATAATGAATAATCTCATTTTCACTAGATTCCTTTTAAACTGACACTGTAGCTTCAGAAAAACTTGGTCTGATTTAATAAATGTGCCTTGTTTTCAAATAATATCCATTTCAAACATTAGTAAAGCGGAGATACCTTAGAGGAGGTGGTGATTCCAGGAGGAAGGCTTCCAGCACCTACAGTCAGGGGCAGACATATCATTGGTGCAACCTGCACAAGGGCCAAAGAGGTAAGGGGGCACATTTTCACCTCCAAAGCAGTTTTACATTTTTAAGAGCTCTTGGGCTGCAAAAAGCCCCTATATTGATCTTGCACAGGTGCCGTTTTTGGTCTGTGTCCGCCAGTGCCTACAATGCTGATCGAATAGTGACATAGAAATAACCTGTCAAAAAGAAGTGATAACAAGTTACAAAGCATGAGAATCGGGACAGTTCCTGGGCATATTAAACTTGTATGTGCACTAAAATTAGTTTTGCCTTGTGAGGGATTATGACAGCAAGACGATGCTTTTCTACAGGTTTTAGGTGAAAGAATGAATGACTTTTCGCCCAACAGGACATTGGCTTGTGTGTTTACTGCTATAAAGGGTAGTTTATTCTATTTGTTAAGCCTTGAGGGATATTGATTTGGTCCACACAGTCTTCTTTGTTTTCTAGGACACTGTCAGCCACTATACAAAGCATTGCATACAGCACTTTTTATTAGTTAGAATTATGGGACAGACCACTGTTGTATTTCAGACTCTTATTATCACATTTTGCTGTGTTTGTGTTTTTGGAAACATGCAAATGGAGGTTTATATAATCTTTATTTTTAAGGTAATTGTAGTGAGTAGAGATACGTGGATTTGACTCAAATTTGGTGAATCACACAGATCTTCCAGGGAAATTTGATTACCAGTAAAGTTATGCTCTGAAAATTGAATGTTGCTTATTATGTTATGGGGTCTTTCCAGACCCCAGAGCATAATAAAGGTAGGATTTGAAAAAAAAACCTAATTCCTCACCGTTCCCCTGTCCTGCTGCCTCCGCAGGCAACCGTCCTTTCCTCTGCACCTCTTTTATTCCCACCGGCATATATTTTCCTCTTTGACCTCTTCACTCTAGGCCATGGCTTTCAGTATGACTAGGCCTCTAACATCACTGTGTGCAGTGTTTTGAACAATAAAGTAATTGATCTCGTCATGTCAGAAGTCCTGGAGTGGAGTGAAGAGGAAAAAGATGAAGTGCGTGGTGCGGGAAGGAGACTGGACAGCTGGCTGCGGGGCAGGATTACCTTAGTTGTGGACCAAGAACATAGCAAACAGGTCTTCTTGATGCTTGCATCCCCATGGATATATTGGTATAAATATATTTGCAATGCATAAGGGTAACATTTATAGATGCCATCAGATAATGAGCGAAAAATAATTCCCATTCAGAAAAGTAAATCCATTACTTTTAATTGTTCCTTTTAAGATAAATTGTCACTGTCGCTTGCTTAAAATAACATGTTTTTGAAATCTGATTATGCGTGAGGGTTTATGGATAATTTGGCTATTCATAAGACACTTAGTAATGTTTACCATAGTATAATTGGTATCATTAAGTCTAGGTAATGTTATTAATATTTCTAATTAAAATGTTGTAAACCTCACTAGCGCACAGCAACTTTTTATACTGGTACATTGCTTATAAGCGGGTGTGAGTTTCCATAGTAACTAGAGGGAGTCATGCTAGGATAGTCTACAATGTGACCAGAGGGATCGGGAAGCGTAACAGGTCTGTACTATATCGGTCATCCAAAGCACAAGTTGGTGCTACGGTTTCTGATCATTAAACTTGATCTTATTGGATGGTTAATAGACTGTTAGCATCGCAGTATCATGGAGGGTAAGAAATACGTCATATAGCAGATCATGTTTTCCCACATTATTAAGGTGCGAGTGTTATGGTATCACATGTAAAGCAGAAATGTTGGTTTCACAAGCCCTGAAATGCGAATATTATCATGTTTCATAAAAATAAATGTGACACAATAAATCTTGTATTTGTTCCGATGGAATAATATATGTTAAAGAATCACCCGTGAAAATGTTAGTGTAGTGTAAGTGCGATGAAATACTCACTGATCATTTTCTTCTCTGGATCTCTTCTGGATCAGGAGATGGTGATTCAGACTCACCAGGTCACACTGTGCTCTAGGCATGAGTCGGCAGTCGCTTCTACAATGTAAGTCTATGGAGCCTCGTTCTGACCATCCGTGGGTTTGAATTGTAAAATCCACTTAATAAGGGTTATAAGTGCCTGTGGCAGATGCCTCACAGTGGCAGGAGCCTCCTATTTGCTATAATGGAATCCATTTAAGTGATATATGATCAGGTTCATATTGGCCCACCGGGAAAATGGTGGATCCTCCGGTGGGCCTCTGACACCGACAGTCTCCCTCTTCTCAGCACATTCTCTGCATACCCAATTTAAGCTTATCTCCTCCATGTCTATCAGAAGAGAGGAAAAAAGCTGATTAAAGGTACTGTCACACTAAGCGATATCGCTAGCAATATCGCTATAACTTGTGACGTTATAGCGATATTGCTAGCGACATCGCTGTGTCTGATACTTACCTACGACCCGCTCCCCCCCGGTGGTTATCGCTGATCGCGCGAAAACGTTCAGGACCGCTTCTCGTCGTCAGCTTCCTGCGGCGCTTCCTGTGGAGAGACGAGCAACGAGCGTGGAGCCGGGCGGGAGGACGCAGGATCGCCTAGTGTGACAGGTAAGTAGCGACCCCCATCCCCAGCAATGTCGCTGGTGAGATCTGCCTGTGTGGCAGCTCACTAGCGACCACTTAGCGATGTACCAGTGATCCTGACCGCGTCATATCGCTGGTCGGGATTGCTGGTACATCGCTAAGTTTGACAGTACCTTAAGGGTGTTTGGTATTCAAAACGTGTAGATTTCACAGAGGTCTCACCGAGGTCTCCCTCTTTATTTATTTTATTTTTTGCAATATCTTTTTTTAATGGATTAACAATAAAAATCATAATTTTATCTGCAGTTGTATCTGGAAATTGGCCCCTTTTTTTTTCCCTTGAACTTACACCCAAACAATAATCCTTCCATACAGTTCTGTCGATTAAAAAATATTTACATCTACTGTATATGGGGAAGCAAAATTTAGCAATGAAAATAAATATGCCAGCCATATTTCTGAGTGTCTTCTATGCCAGCGAAATAATTTCAATCATGTTTTATATGTTTTATTGTTCTCAGCTCAGATGTGAAGCTATTAGTGCCTGCATTGCTGCTATGGCATACTTTTGTTAAAAAATGATATTTAGCCGCCACATTGATACACATAATATTTTACCAATTTCGGAAGATAGTAAAGTGAATTTTAGACATTATTTATTCTAAAATCAATATGTATTGGGGAAAGCTAGGCAGGACTGGGTTAAACCTTAATACTGTGGGTAAATTATTGCTCCTGGAATACAATAATAAAAAAAAGAGGTGGAGATTAATGTCAAATTAGGCCTGGTCTGTTATTATTATATCTTTGTGTCATCAAGACAATCCTTTCTTAAATCAGAACCAGAGTCACAGCTAGCTGTTATTCATCAGCGAAATGTGCATCAGGTCCGACATCTCTAAAAACATGGCAAGGATTACGTGATGACTAGAGTTGAGCGACTTTGGTCAGATCGGGTTTCATGATACAAAATTTGTTTCAGATGAAACTGGCCCGACTAGGGCAAAAAAAGTCGGAGTTTCGTCCGAAACCTGACCCCAATGCAAGTCAATGGGGATTAAAAGTCTGCATTGAGTGGATGAATGTCATCCGCTGAATGCCGACTTTTATTTCCCATTGACTTGCATTGGGGTCGGATTTCGAACGAAACCCCGACTTTTTTTGCCCTAGTCAGACCAATTTCATCTGAAACAAATTTTGTTTCATGAAACCCGTTCCGACCAAAGTCACTCAACTCTAGTGATGACAACTTAAGTGTTAGGACTGGAGAGTTTATAGAGGGGGCTGGAATGGTGTAACCACCCTTTGTCTTAGGAAATATAGAAAGGAGTGGTCTTCATGTGACAATCCCTTTAAATATTAATGGGGTAGCTCCATTACTTTTTTCACAAATCCACATTTTAGATGTTTTGTAACCACCAAATGACATGAATGGTAGCTTGCTATATCATTTTCTTTTTTTTTGTTTTGAATTGAGAAATCTTTATACAGAAACAATAATCTAGAAATATTCAAATTGTCTAGTGATACAATAAAAAAAATGAGAGTAAGCTTTATGGGCCAGGACATTTCTGAAACATGCTTTATTGTTTTACCAGCCAGCTATCAATCATTTTGTCAGAAAATGATGTATTCCTACTTTATAGAAGATTTCAGTTGTGACTATAGAAAAAGCTTGTTCTGCTCAGCATGAGACATAAAGAGTTGGAGACAAAAGGCAAAACCTTTGAAGATTTTTTTTTCTTTATTTCATACAACAAAAAACAAGGACAAAGTAGAAAAAGAGAAATTGTAAGTCCCGTGTGTTTTCTTGTGACTTCAATGTGATTAAATAAACGGTGTAAGTCTTGTAAGGTGGAACGGCTCCATCATGCATTAGTCTTGCCAGTCTATCCTGTCCTTTAATTACGCAATAATGTGAAAATTAACTAGCTAGGGAGCTAATGGAAGGTAAGATCAATAGCATCCATGCATGTCCTCAATCATTTTATTGTTGAAGCCAGGAAAATCCAAATTTAGCAATGAAAATGAATATGCCAGCCATTTTTCTGAGTGTCTCCTATGCCAGCGAAATTACTTTAATCATGTTTTATTTGTTTTATTGTTCTCAGCTCAGATATGAAGCCATTAGTGCCTGTATTGCTGCTATGGCATACTTTCGAGATAAATTGGTATTTGGCAGCCACATTGGTACAAATAATATTTTACCAATTTTGGAAAACAGTAAAGTGAATTTTAGACATTATTGCTTCTAAATCGATTAGGAGGAAATAGGGTGTATTTGTTTAGACTCTGTAGGAACGGAACCGAAGTTCACGGAAATGTCATTGTCACATGAAGAACAACGCAGAAACAAAACTATAATGGTAGTAAAATAATCAATCCCGTTACCTTACAGAAATCTGATTAACAAACACTTTGTTGGAATTCCCAAGCTTGATGAATTAAGGCCCCGTCTCACATAACGAGATCGTTAGCGAGATCACTGTAACGTCACCGATTTTGTGACGCAACAGCGATCTCGCTACTTGTGACACATAGCGGCAACCGGCCCCCCCACTGGATATCGCTGATTGTGCTCGAATGTCCCAGGCCATTTTCTGATCGTTGGCGTCCCGCTGGCCAGCATGCATCGCTGTGTTTGACGCCGACGCGCGACCTCGTTGCAGATCTCAGGGACGCAGGCGGGAGTTGTCAGAATAGCTGCTGTGCGACAAGGTAACAACGACCGCCGAGTTCGTTATGTGGATCACCGGATTGTTGCTGCGTCATTGAATAGATCTGCCTGTTTGACAGCTCACTAGCGACCATTTAGCGACGCATCAGTGATCCTTACCAGGTCGCATCGTTGTCGGGATCGCTGGTGCGTCACGTAGTGTAACGGGACCCTTGAACTGTAAAAAAAAAAAATAAGTGAGTCAATTTAATCAAATATAAAGTGCTTGAAGTTGCAAAGCCATCACTATGTGATATAGACTTATTCACATGCTGCATTTTGCAATTTTTTTTCTCCCGTTTTTGCTGCCATTAAAATCCGCAGCATTATACAGTACCAGAAAAATGCATGGCTTTCTGATATCTCATGCACATACAGTTTATGTTCTCCCTGTGGATTCCAACCACCATTAAAATATTTTTTTTTTCAATTCTACATTGTTAATTCTTTCAGCATTTTTCATCCATTCAGATGAATGGAAGTAGAACACACACAAAAACGCACATATTGTACTTAGCAATTTTATTGCCACCAGAAAAATTTGCACCAAATACTCAATGTGTGTACATACACTAAGGCTATGTTCATCCATTGCGGTTTTTGCAAAATGTCACTTCTTTCAGTGTTTTTTCACCTATTGAAAGCAATGGATAATGCAAAAAGTGCTGAAAAATGCAGGTATCTGGTTTTGCTGTTTTTTTGGTGCCAAAGCCAGATGAAACTGAATCACATATTTTTATTCAATAGAAAATCAAGAGACAGATGTACCCTGACAAAAATGCAGCAATAAAAACGCAGCAAAAACTAAGCAAAGCCTGATTTTTGCAAGCAGCTTAAATTTTTCATAAAAACACACACAGCAAAAATGCAATGTGTTAACATAGCCTAATAGTGGAACAGTAGGAAATAGGGATTTTTCTACTTGTGTAATGTGGAGTAGCTGAAATAGCAATGGTGCAATACTCTGTTATCCACGTGACTAGTATATAAGGGTACGGGGAATAGCTCACCTGGTCGGGTTGTGAAACCACATCATACAATATGCTTGATATGGCTGCTGCAGACCCACATGGCTGTCCACAATACAATAGCAAGGAAAAAGGGATTATTTTGGCGCCTCCACAAGTAACAATGGATATTCCAGAGAAAGAATCAGGATACAGGATAAAGAAATGTGGTTTATTGTCGACGCTTTTCAAAGTACAACAAACATCTTCATCAGGACAAACAACAAGTGCTATACAGCAGGGAGTGCTCAAGCGGTCAGCTACTGATAGGACTAGAAAAAAACCACACACCACATTTGGGCAATATAATTAGGAAATGGCGTTTGTGATGCATATATAGACTAATAATATCATTTTCATTTGCAAATCTGAAGCTTTCATTTTTATACGATTGATCTACTGCTGGAGACCTCATAATGAACTGCCTCTTCTGTGAAAAAAAAAGTATATTTATTTCCTGAACTGGTGGGGCACCTTTGCTCTCAGCCGTTTGTTCCCCCTGTCCCTCCCTTATCCTAACAAAACAATTTCGAATGACTGCTGCAGCTTTCAGTATTCCACTGGAGCGGAAGTAAAGCAGTTCTTCTATGGATATAGAATAGTAGCAAAGGCAGCAGCTGATTAGTGGCCATTGATTGGCTGCAGCAGTCACCTGACTTTTTTTGTCAAGAGACCAGAGTGGACACAGAGCTGACAGCAAAGGAGCAGCACCAGCCGTGGAGGTAAGTATATATATATATATATATATTGTGACGTAGCGATCACTAGCGGGTTGGGGGTTGGCGTGTACTCGTTTGGCAGCGATGTTCAGGCACAAATGAACTATCTTTCATTTAAAACAGTTTGTGTGGTTTATTTTCTCCATAAACCATCGAAACATGAACAAAAGGCAAACAGTCTTAAATCAGAGAGACAAATCTTCAATGTCCATAGTAGAGCTCCGCTCTCTCAGACCTGTGGGTGCACAGGCTGTGCCATGTTCAGCACGCAGGCTCTATAGCCTAAACACAATCTCTCACTGACCCCGGTCAGGATACCACGGATCCCTGTCCATTACCTGTTGGTGTTGGCCACATAGGTTCCGGGATGCTTCTTATCCACAGAGGTATCCAATACACACTCCTTCCTGACCCCGGTCAGTATTACTCACGGTTGTCAGACCATCCACCACGGAGGTATCTCACAGACTTCCTTCCTCTGGCTCAGACCAGCATTATAACATGTGCCCCACACACAGGCTTCATTAGGTAGCCTCTAACCACACCCACAGGTGAGGTAACATTACATGCACTGGTCACGTGATCATGACATCACCGCAGGTCCTTAAACATACACAACCACACAGGCTTCATTAGGTATTCAGGCACACACTCCTTGGGTGGGTATGTAGGTGACTGGACCCACTCATCTCTCCAAGTCACCTGGAAGCCTCCCAATGTATAGCAAATGTATAGGAAAAACCCTTGGCAGTATATCTGCTGAGCAAAGCATGCCCAGGCTTCCATCACAGGGCCACCAATCTCTGCGATACATACTGCCCATCAATCACATGACCAGTCTCCATGCCACAATATGTATATTGCAACACTCTGGGGCAATTCATCAGAGGTTGTCCAAACAACCACTTTAATATACCAAAATAATAACTATTGGCATATGTTTGCGCATAAAATTCCTGATCTTACATTACCTTATTTTTTCCTATAAAAACGTACATGGCAGAGCATGATGTGAGCTTTGCCATAGCCTGGTTTCACAAAGCCATTATATGGCGGGTGTTTTATAGTTGCAGTTCTGTATGAATTGAACCTAGAACTTTTGATTTAGTTTTTAAATACTACCATATTACAATCAAATGAATCTGATCTAATCATGTTATACAACCAGAAAAACGTTATTTTGCAGTAACAACCACATATTGTTTAAAATGAATAAAAAAGGTAAGTCTTGACTGTACAAACATCTAAAATAGCCAAAAAAAACCAAATATGTGGCAAAGAATTTGTTGCAGAAAAGCAATCCTCTGTATATCAAGATTTTGTACATTTTGGCCTTCAATTGGGCCTTCATCAAAAACTACTATATGCAAAAAGTAATAAAACAATATACAAAAAATGATTTGAATATCTATTTTTTTCTATTGTTTTTTCTTTTTGCATATCCTAGTTTCTGATGAGGGCCTGCTTGAAGGCTGAAATGTCAAAAATCTGTGTATAGAGATGATTGCGTTTTTGAAATAAATAGTTATTTGCTTCTCTTCTGGAATGCTAAATTCTTTACGTACACTATATTTGGAATGGAACCCTACTTGGGCATCTACCCATTGGGAGTGCCACATATCTCTTTGCCTAATATTTATAAAAGCATTACATTTTCATAGGTTTACTTCTTCTTTAACTCATTAATTGAATGTGCAGATGCATCCTTGCTGTAAATGAACATACAGATCACAAGGAAAGTACAGATGTAAAGTGGAGGCAGCGAAGCGGAATAAAGCACTGAAAGTTTCTCCGAGTAATTAAACTAAACTGCTATGTATGTTATTCATATATTTAAGTTGGATCTACGTGAAAAAACCTAGGTTTCATATAAAACAGTAATTAAAGGCATTGACACACTTAACCCAGATATGTATATTTAATAAGGCTTGATGCAGTTGACTCCATATTTTCCACGTCTGTTCTCAACTTTGACATAAGGCATATTGTCTAGTTAGCAGCGTGGAAAGGCTAACATTTATGAATAAGGATGATTTGCATGCATTTACATGTAATTTCCATCTCACCTTTCATTTGGAATGTATGGAGCCATATAATAACTATAAAGAAAGTCTGGTGCATATGGTAGATGGTGTGACAATGTGGACTTCATTACGAGAGAAAATGAGGAGAGAAAGAGAAACATATGAGAACGTGTTTTATTCTGGGACATGGTCTGGAATATTGGAGCGGATGCTGGAAAGAAACATTAGCAGCCGGATGGTTGTATTAAAAAATGTCACATAGGCAAGAATATGAAGCCACACGTACGGCATGCTGATAGGAATGGTGCCGGAGCTAATGATAATATCAGATCGTGTTGAGAGCTGCTGTAGGTAATTTTTATTATCCATGGGCTGCTCACTTGTGCAGCTGGTTGAGTCCCAAGTGGTGAGAGCGTCGATGAATGTTCATTGTTAATGCTGCTTCTTTATGTTCTCTATGAGCAGTGTGTTAATCAGTCATGACAATATATGCATCATCTCATCTAATTAAAAATATAATACCAGCCAATTTGAGGTCAAGAGAAACCAAGAGTGTTGATGTTGTTACATGTTGCACATCAATTATACATGTATATCTGTTTAGAGTATTGTTATTTCCATTTGGATGGAACAAGCAAAATTTCCAATAAAAACAGTTGGCATAATGCTATGCAGAAAATGGGATTTAATAAGCCAGTAATCAGGCTATATCCAATGTTTGCAGTTCACAAGCAGCAGAACTATATGGGAGTGTGGCAAAGATGTATGTTTAATGTTGAGTTTGCCTACTGACACAATATAACACATTTGCCATTGCAGGTATGTCTATTTTCTGTCAAAATTGAATTGAATCTAGAGTTTTTTCAGCATTCACACCAGTATGAATTCAACCTTACAGCTCTCAAAAGAGTTGTCATCCTGTTTTTTAGGCCCTTGATTAGAGAATAGGCTGCTGATGCTGTATTCCGTGTACTGTACTCTAAACTTGAGCTAAACGAAGGTCAAGATTAATTTGTTGCTTTTCTTGCTGACAGTATTTGACAAGCGAACTGGCTTGTTAAATGGAGTATAAATTAGAGTTTCTAATATAATGCAGATACCTCCTGAAATTAGGGGTGAAAAGCTGATTGGACTTAAATGAAGCTTCTCTAGCCCTTATTCCAATTAGGCGTCTATATTATGCCAGAGTCAATGTATGTCAATCCTAATATAACATAATAAGATTTAAAATAGAAGGCTGCTATTCAAAGCCATAATTGAATTTCCAAGATCAGTGTAAGCGTGGTGTTATAGAATTATTCCTCTTTAAACTGTTTCTGGCCACTGTGCTTATGGACAAAGAGCATCATCTAAATCTTGTTTAATGCTAATGTTGGTAATTAGAATATACGTGACTAAAGTAAAAGCAAAGAAGAGGAAAGTGATTAATTCCCCTGCACTATGGCAGAACTACTGCAAGCGTTATATATTGCATAAATGGGTTCACACTTCACTGACTTCCTGTGGTTTCATTTCAGCACTTTCTAAGTTTTTCACTATTGCTAATGCGATCTGGAAGAATGTTCATTCTGAATATGAATATGACAATGTTTTCGACTTGTGGAAAGTAATGTCATTAAGGCTCTCCTGGATTTTGTATCATAGGTTGTCATTAGCTGCAGCTATACAGTACTGCTCCTTCTTACCTGGTTATAAACAACCCTAAACTTTTATATTACAAATTGATTAAAATTTGGGAATGAGGTATGGGATCTAAGGCGTAATGTTTCTCCTTGGTAAGAGTGACAAGCCAAGCCTGGTATGTCTGATTATTAAGACTCTCCTGGATTTTGCATCATAGGTTGTCATTAGCTGCAGCTATACAGTACTGCACCTTCTTACTTGGTTATAAACAAACCTAAACTTTTATCTTATAAATTGATTAAAATTTGGGAAAGAGGTATGGGATCTAAGGTGTAACATTTCCCGTTGTTGAGAGTGATAAGCCAAGCCTGGCATGTCAGAGTGAGGAGATTTATAAGCCATTCATACTCGTTTGGCAAATTACTCTGACATGCCAGGCTTGGCATGTCATTACACACAAGGAGGAATATTACACCTTTGATCCTAGTCAGAACCATCTCATATAGTCAAATCAGATATCATACTTTGCCAGGAATAAGGGGCAGCATCCCAAAACAGTGTGCCTACTTATTGAGATTATAGTTTGGCTTTTATCCCAAGCCATATTGCAAGGCTCGTCAAAGGTTCAAAAGTGACTTGTAGTATCGCTGCTTCCAACAGGTGGCAGTAGAGTTCTAGTCCTCTTCCTCTCAGAAGAGACAATTTGCATAGGAAAGAGGTATGAAATCTTTGGAAAATATCAAATTTTAGTTTTTAGATTTTAAGTTTGCTCTTCTGTGAGTAGTTCAGACATGATATCTATCTTCCAAATTGTCAGACCCACATTTTATAGGTTTGTCATTTCTGATATTTATTCATGAATGTTCAAACATATTACGGTATGTAAAATTTAGTTTATCTTTAAAATGGAAGATCTTAGAACTGGCCTTCTATAAATTCAGAGCTAGCCTGGGGATGCATTTATCCAGGGGGGCATTTATGTACATGTAATCGAAGTACATGTATCAAAGTACGCTGGCAGTTATAACATGGCAGTTAGACAGGGCAGGAGACAGGTAAGACAAATAAATAAATCTATTCCCTGTACTTTTGGGCTACCACAAATATTTACCATATGCATTTGTATAATTTATATCCTGGCCGCTGCATTTACACACATCCACCACCCTGGTACTAACTCTCTACACTCCGTCCATATTGGCCCCTCACTCCTTTCCTCTCCTATGTATAGCACTCACGCTCTTTTCACATTGCTAAACAGCACTGATCCATTCAGTCCCACCATGCAACATCAGAGACGCTCTCACAAATCACTTAACCACCTGCTCACTCTTTCTTTCCTCCTTCTTCTAGTCGCAGGAGACATTGCTCCCAACCCTGGTCCCCCATGTTATAGAAAGTCAAACCCCCCAACTGCTACACTCAGAAACCCCTCTAGTCTTATAAATATTCCCTGCCTGCCATCTGTCTCTCTTAATTGTGCCCTTTGGAATTCTTGTTCAGTGTGTAACAAACTCACCTTCATTCATGACTTTTTCCTTTCTAATTCTCTTAACCTTCTGGCTCTTACTGAAACCTGGATCCAGCAGTCAGACACTACAGCTGCTGCTGCTCTTTCATATGGTGGACTACACTTCTCTCATACCCCAAGATTAGACAATAGAGCAGGTGGAGGCATTGATCTGCTCCTATCACCAAAATGTACCTTTCAGGTTATCCCTCAAGTACCCTCACTTGTCTTCCCTTCTTTTGAGGTCCATGCTGTCAGACTCTACACCCCCTTCTCCATGTGAGTGGTGGTGGTGTATCGTCCTCCCGGCCCCTCCCATCAGTTCCTAGATCATTTTGCCACTTGGCTTCCACATTTTCTCTCCTGTGACATCCCTACCCTCATCATGAGCGATTTCAACATCCCCATTGCTCTTCCTCTCTCCCCATCTGCTACTCACCTTTTATCTCTTACCTCCTCGTTTGGCCTTTTGCAGCTTACTAATTCTCCAATGCATGAAGATGAAAACTCCCTCGACTTGGTCTTCTCTCGGCTTTGTGCAGTGGATGATTTTGCAAACTCCCCTCTCCCGCTCTCTGACCACAACCTTCTTTCATTCTCTATCAAGAACTGCCAGGCTGCTCAGGTCACCCCCACTGTCCATATTTATAGAAACATACAGGCCATTAACACCCGGAAACTTATGAAGAACTTGCAGTCTTCATTGGCCCTTATCTCCTCCCTCTCATGTCCTGATTCTGCAGTGAAGCATTAAAATGAAACACTTCAAAGTGCCCTGGATGAATTTGCACCTCCTATACATAGAACACCACAACACAGATGGCAACAACCCTGGCACACCCTGCAAACACGTTTCCTGCAGCGGTGCTCCAGGTGCGCCGAACGTCTGTGGAAAAAATCCAACCTACCCAAAGATTTCATCCATTATAAGTTTATGCTTCGAACATACAACACTGCCCTTCACCTCTCAAAACAAACCTATTTCATCACCCTCATCACCTCACTGTCCAATAACCCTAAACGTCTCTTTGACACTTTTCATTCTCTACTCAACCCAAGAGTACAGGCCCCAACCATGGATCTTCGAGCTGACGATCTGGCCAATTAGTTCAAAGAAAAAATTGACCAGATCCGACAGGAAATTATCTCCCAATCATCTCATACCATCCACTGTCCTCCCTCCCTCACTGCATTTAGCTCACTCTCTGATTTTGAACCAGTCACAGAAGAAGAAGTAAGCAGGCTCCTTGCATCTTCTCGCCCAACCACTTCCACCAGTGACCCATTTCCGTCACATCTACTCCAGCCCTTTTCCCCTGCTATCACCCCTCACCTAACTAAAATATTTAACCAAAACTGTGCCGCTAACTATAGACCTGTCTCTAATCTTCCCTTCATCTCTAAACTCCTGGAACTCCTGGAATGCCTGGTCCACTCCCGTCATATCCACTATTTCTTTGATAACTCTCTTCTCGACCCTCTCCAATCCGGTTTCTGCTCTTTACACTCTACTGAAACTGCCCTCACTAAAGTCTCTAATGATCTGCTAACAGCTAAATCAAATGGTCATTACTCCATGCTAATTCTCTTGGATCTCTCTGCAGCATTCGGCACTGTGGATCATCAGCTCCTCCTCACTATGCTCCGTTCCATTGACCTCAAGGACACCGTTCTCTCCTCGTTCTCCTCCTATCTCTCTGACCGCTTCTTTACTGTATCTTTTGCTGGTTCCTCCTCCTCTCATCTTCCCTTTACTGTTGGGGTTCTTCCAGGATCAGTCCTAGGCCCCTTCCTCTTCTCTTTGCACACTGCCCCTATTGGTCAAACAATCAGTAGATTTGGTTTCCAGTACCATCTCTATGCTGATGACACCCAATTATATGCTTCTTCTCCTGACATCACTCCTGCCTTTCTAGAAAACACCAGCGATTGTCTAAACGCTGGGTCTAACATCATGTCCTCACTATATCTGAAACTGAACCTGTCAAAGACTGAACTCTTTGTGTTTCCTCCTGCTACGTATGTACCTATACCCAACATTGCCATTTCCGTGTGTGGTTCCACTATTACTCCCCAGCAACATGCCCGCAGTCTTGGGGTCATGCTTTACTTTGAGCTTTCCTTTGTCCCCCACATACAATCACTGGCTCGCTCTTGTTATCTGCACCTCAGAAACATTTCTAGAATTCAACCTTTTCTTACTTTTGGCTCCGCAAAAACTCTTACTGTTTCTCTTATTCATTCTCGTCTCGACTATTGTAACTCTCTTCTAATCGGTCTCCCTCACCCACAAAGCTCTTCATGGCTCAGCACCACCCTACATCTCCTCCCTTGTTTCAGTATACCATCCTACCTGCGCCCTCCGCTCTGCTGATGACCTGAGGTTAGCATCCTCAATAATCAGAACCTCCCACTCCCGTCTCCAAGACTATACACGTGCTGCGCCAATTCTTTGGACTGCACTTCCCAGGTCAATACGATTAGTCCCCAATCCCCACAATTTTAAGCGTGCCCTGAAAACTCATTTATTCAGACTGGCCTACCGCCTCAACACATTAACCTAATCTATCCCTATGTGGCACAGCCAAAAGTTTTTACCATAACCAGGTTCCCCGCATCATGTTCCCACATGCTTTATGCATCTATTAGCCCTCTGTGTCTGTACTGATACACACTTAACATTATGGCTGGTCCATACAATCAGGGCAACTGTTACCATCCACCTTTCGTGTCTTCCTTTTTTTCCTCATAGATTGTAAGCTTGCGAGCAGGGCCCTCTTTCCTCTTGGTATCTGTTATAATCTATGTGATTATTGTTATGCTGTAATGTCTATTGTCTGTACAAGTCCCCTCTGAAATGTAAAGTGCTGCGGAATATGTTGGCGCTATAGAAATACAATTTATTATTATTATTATTATTAAAATGCTCTGGTCATCCCTACACAAGTCAATGTCATAGGGGCATGGAGTGATTCATGTGTATCTGCAGTCAAGTCATCAGTCATTTTGTAGAATCTCAAAAATAAGGGATAGTTGCTGTGACCTTTAATAGAACCATGCACTAAAAGTTCTGTGATTACTTTATCTGAAAATTTTCCAGGTGAAATTACATGTCATAGTATTGTATAGTTACCATGGAAATATCAAGGTCACATTTGATGCTGCTTCCTAAACAATTTACTAGAAATCTTTCATTTTTAAAGACATAAAGCAAAAGAATCACAGCCAACTGAGAAGAGCGACAAAGGCAACATGTTTCCTCCCGCCTTTTCTGTTGTCCATTTATTCCAAGTGGTGACATGCAGAGAAATGAATTAAATGTGGCTTTGTCATGTCAGTACTATTTATCCATTGTAAACCATTCCCAGCATGCAAAGTCTGATTATGTTTTATACCTGCCAGAGATGCAGGTACATCAACCGCTACAGGGCTTGTATGGGGGGATTTACAGTGCCAAACTTGGCTCCTGGCTGTTTCCCCCCCCAAGCAGAATAATTCCATGCTCAAATGAGAGATTACTCACATCTCATTTTAATAGTAGTGTACAGTATACAGAGGGCATTCAGATCTTTTCTTGGAGTCAGCACTTTTCATATGTGAAGACCACGTGCACAACTGTACTTGAGATGGTGTCACTTAAATAGTAATTGAATGATATACAGTATGGCATACTTAGAGGGTCCTGTGCGGAGCTTTTGACTTCTGCAATCACTTAACTAAAGGATATGTGTGATATTAGGAACTAAAATGCTAAAGCCTATGTCTATTCTTAAAAGGGAGTCTGTCACCAGGTCTTTGCTATGTAATCTGAGAGCCTCATAATGTAGAAGCAGAGATCCTAATTACGCCGTCACTTACCGGGCTGTGTTTTGCTGTTTCAAAACAATCAGTGTTTTATCAGCATGAAATTATCACCAGAGGACAATTGGCCTCATGCCTCCTAGCCCAACCATACCCCTAGTACTGATTAGCAGCTCTCTGTCACTATACATTGTACTCAGAAAGTTGTGGTGAGGGTGGAGCAGGGTCTTTGTACCTACGTCATGCTGCTCTCTGATTGCACAGCAAAACCTGCTGACATATTCCCTTTAATTCATCAGATATGTGAGCATTGTCATATGTGGGTACCTACTATGCTTTTTATCATATTATTATGAGGTGATTATATGGCATTGCATGAACTGTGCTCTTCAATGCTTCATCAAGGGATAGGTCCTCATTCAGACATCTGTTTCTCATATAAGAGATCTATTTGTGTTTTTAAAGGATAGAATACGTACACATAGTCTATGAGAAAATCATTGATGGTAAAAACTGGCACTCTGAATGGATGCTTATAAAAATGTGATCCAGCACACTGATGAACATCACACATTTTTTTTCCACTTAAGAGAAAATAGCAGTCATCTGAATGAGGTCAAAGGCTGAATTATGTTATCTCTGGCACCTGCACAATGATAAATGCAGATTTATGATCTGATACATGCTCGGGATAAGTATGCATTTCCAAAATCTTTCTACTTTTTATGTATTTATTATCTAATATATAAAGCTCAATGTGTGTGTATGTACAGTGGGGAAAAAAAGTATTTAGTCAGTCAGCAATAGTGCAAGTTCCACCACTTAAAAAGATGAGAGGCGTCTGTAATTTACATCATAGGTAGACCTCAACTATGGGAGACAAACTGAGAAAAAAAAATCCAGAAAATCACATTGTCTGTTTTTTTTTCATTTTATTTGCATATTATGGTGGAAAATAAGTATTTGGTCAGAAACAAAATTTCATCTCAATACTTTGTGATATATCCTTTGTTGGCAATGACAGAGGTCAAACGTTTTCTGTAAGTCTTCACAAGGTTGCCACACACTGTTGTTGGTATGTTGGCCCATTCCTCCATGCAGATCTCCTCTAGAGCAGTGATGTTTTTGGCTTTTCGCTTGGCAACACGGACTTTCAACTCCCTCCAAAGGTTTTCTATAGGGTTGAGATCTGGAGACTGGCTAGGCCACTCCAGGACCTTGAAATGCTTCTTACAAAGCCACTCCTTCGTTGCCCTGGCGGTGTGCTTTGGATCATTGTCATGTTGAAAGACCCAGCCACGTTTCATCTTCAATGCCCTTGCTGATGGAAGGAGGTTTGCACTCAAAATCTCACGATACATGGCCCCATTCATTCTTTCATGTACCCGGATCAGTCGTCCTGTCCCCTTTGCAGAGAAACAGCCCCAAAGCATGATGTTTCCACCACCACGCTTTACAGTAGGTATGGTGTTTGATGGATGCAACTCAGTATTCTTTTTCCTCCAAACACGACAAGTTGTGTTTCTACCAAACAGTTCCAGTTTGGTTTAATCAGACCATAGGACATTCTCCCAAAACTCCTCTGGATCATCCAAATGCTCTCTAGCAAACTTCAGACGGGCCCGGACATGTACAGGCTTAAGCAGTGGGACACGTCTGGCACTGCAGGATCTGAGTCCATGGTGGCGTAGTGTGTTACTTATGGTAGGCCTTGTTACATTGGTCCCAGCTCTCTGCAGTTCATTCACTAGGTCCCCCCGCGTGGTTCTGGGATTTTTGCTCACCGTTCTTGTGATCATTCTGACCTCACGGGGTGGGATTTTGCATGCAGCACCAGATCGAGGGAGATTATCAGTGGTCTTGTATGTCTTCCATTTTCTAATTATTGCTCCCACAGTTGATTTCTTCACTCCAAGCTGGTTGCTATTGCAGATTCAGTCTTCCCAGCCTGGTGCAGGGCTACAATTTTGTTTCTGGTGTCCTTTGACAGCTCTTTGGTCTTCACCATAGTGGAGTTTGGAGTCAGACTGTTTGAGGGTGTGCACAGGTGTTGTCACGCCGTGCTCACCTGGGGGCGGGACCTCGGTCCCGACGTCATCTCTTCCGGAGCTGCGGTCACTCCGGGGGTCCCGTAGGGTGCGCACGCGCAGCTCTCGTCCCCGGGCCTCCTCCTACATGTCACATTTGCGCTTGCGCGCTCCTGTCAGTGCTGTATAGGGCTCGGTCCTCTCTATGGTAATGGAGGATCTGACCCGGAACCTGTAGTGGTCATGTGCTTTCTGGCTAGTTCCTGACCCGGAACCAGTAGTAGTCATGTGCTATATCAGACGACCTCCCCCTAGGGGAGGTGCCTGATTATTGCTGTGCTTCCTGGCTTGGTCTGCCGTGTCCCTGCCTGGCTGTGCGCTGTTCTCAGGTCCTCTGCCTTGCACTCTGTTGTGCCTCTTGGCACACGCTCTGAATCTGCACTCTGCTTTGTACTTGGTTGTGCCTCCTGGCACACGCTCTGACCCTGTGTTCTGTCTCGTACTCGGTTGTGCCTCCTGGCACATGCTCTGACACTGTACCCTGTCTCATACTCGATTGTGCCTCCTGGCACACGCTCTTACCTTGTACTCTGTCTTATACTCAGTCGTGCCTCCTGGCACACACTCTGATTCCGTGCTCTGTCTTATACTCAGTTGTGCCTCCGGGCACACACTCTGATCCTGTACTCAGTCTCTTACTCTGTTACACCTCCTGGCACACCTGCTGCCTGACTCAGTGCTCTGACGTGCTCCTTGCACGCTTCCTGCTTCACTCACACCCGGACGAACGAAGTCTCTGTATACCACGTGTTCCCGTGTCCACACTTTACACGTTCCTGTAGACACTCTCACCCACTCGTGTCTCCTGTGAGCCGGCCGCCTGGTGCCAGCAGTCGTGGTGCCTCACCCCCTGGGGCTTGCCCCTGACACTCCCTGTATAGGGGGTGGTCTTCACTAGGCCAGCTCGCCCTGGGAGGGTTGGTGTCACGACCCAGAGGGTCCACTCCAGGAGTCGTCACAGTATAATCAGGCCATGGACCCCGCTGGTACCACCACCTCCATCCAAAAGGAACTGGTGTTCCTACGGGAGAGTCAGACCAGGATTATGGTCTTTTTGAAATCCATGGAGTCTCGTTTGTCGGCCATACAATCCGTTTCTGCCCAGTCCTCGGCCCCGCACCCGATGCCGCGCCTCGGCAAGCCACCCCGATATAGCGGGGACCCTAAGTTTTGTCGAGGATTTCTGAACCAATGCCGGTTACATTTTGAGCTTTTGCCGCAGCACTATCCCACTGAGCGCGCCCAAATTGCCTTTATTGTTTCACACTTAGAGGGGGAGGCATTAGCATGGGTGAACCCCCTCTGGGAGCGCAATGACCCACTCGTCTCTCGGCTTTCCACCTTTTTGGACACCTTCCGCAAGGTGTTCGACGAGCCGGGTCGGCTGGCCTCTATCACCGAGTCCCTCTTTAACCTCCATCAGGGTACGCTACCGGTAGGACAGTATGCCATCCGTTTTCGTACCTTGGCCTCCGAACTCGGTTGGAACAACGAGGCTCTCGTAGGGATCTTTTGGCGTGGCCTGTCCAGTCGGATCAAAGACGTACTGGCAGGTCGGGATACTCCCACCTCTTTAGAGGATCTGATCTCACTGGCGACACGCATCGACCTGCGGTTTCAGGAACGTGCCCGTGAATTAGCCAGAGAGAGGAGCTCCCCTCACCTCCTCCGTTCCTGCTCCAAGAAGCCGGGAAACTTCTCCGCCTAGGGTTGATAGGAGAGGCCTCCCTAGGTGTACGTGATTCCTCTCCTCCCCTGCTCGTGTCCGTATTATTGAATCTCGGTGCCAAGCGTTATTCTGAGGAGGCTTTCCTGGATTCTGGCGCAGAGGGGAATTTTATCACACTCGAGGCGGTTAAAAAATACCGGATTCCTGTCAGATCCCTGGAGACTCCTCGGTCGATTGTTTCGGTCAATGGTACGTCCGTGCTGGAGTCCGTTACCCAGGCCACCGAAGAGATCGAGCTGCAGATCGGAGCCCTGCACCTGGAGAAGATCTCCTTCCTCGTCTTGTCCACCATGTCTCACGCACTTCTTCTAGGCCTCCCTTGGCTACGGACTCATGAGCCAACCCTGGACTGGCGGTCGGGCGAGATACTCCGGTGGGGACCGTTCTGTCAGGAGAAGTGCCTGTTGCCCGTCCGTCTGATGAACTCTGCCGGTCCATCCCCGGCACCTACAGGTCTGCCGTCGGCTTACTGGTCCTTTGCAGATGTTTTCGACAAGAAGGAGGCCGAGACTCTGCCCCCCCATCGGCCATATGACTGTCCGATTGACCTCATTCCTGGTTCTACGCCACCCAGGGGTAGAATATACCCGCTATCCCCTGCTGAGACCCAAGCTATGTCTGACTATATCCAGGAGAACCTTGCTAGAGGTTTCATCCGTAAGTCCTCCTCGCCCGCGGGAGCGGGATTTTTCTTTGTAAAAAAGAAGGACGGCTCCCTCCGTCCTTGCATAGACTACCGAGGCCTGAACAATATCACGGTCAAGAACAAGTACCCATTGCCATTGATCCCGGAGCTCTTTGACCGACTTAGAGGAGCTCGAATTTTCACCAAACTGGATCTTCGTGGGGCCTACAACTTGATCCGCATTCGTTCCGGGGATGAGTGGAAGACCGCCTTTAACACCAGAGACGGTCACTACGAGTACTTGGTCATGCCCTTCGGCCTCTGCAATGCCCCAGCGGTTTTCCAGGAGTTCGTGAATGACGTCTTCCGGGATATGCTGTACTCCTGCGTGGTAGTCTATCTGGATGACATCCTCGTTTTTTCTCCAGACCTCTCCGCTCACAGAAAGAATGTGCGTCAAGTCCTCCAGCGCCTGAGGGAGAACCGCCTTTATGCCAAGCTCGAGAAATGTGCCTTCGAGCAAACGTCCCTGCCATTCTTGGGGTACATTATCTCAGAATCAGGTCTATGCATGGATCCGGCAAAAGTGTCCGCCGTCCTCGATTGGCCACGGCCCCATGGGGTGAAGGCAATCCAACGCTTCCTTGGTTTTGCGAACTACTACCGACAGTTCGTTCCTCATTTTTCCTCGTTGGTTCGCCCCATCTCGTCCCTTATCTGCAAGGGAGCTAACCCAAAGGCTTGGCCCTCTGAGGCTGAAGAGGCCTTCCAGTCGTTGAAACAAGCCTTCGCCGCTGCTCCGGCGCTTCACCGACCTGTGGTTAGTAGACCTTTCACTCTCGAGGTAGACGCATCCTCTACTGGGGCTGGCGCAGTCCTTCTGCAGAAATCCTCTTCTGGACGTTTTGTCACCTGTGGCTTCTTTTCTAAAGTATTTTCCTCCACTGAGCAGAACTACTCCATTGGCGACAAAGAGCTATTGGCCATTAAGTTGGCCTTGGAGGAGTGGAGGTACTTACTGGAGGGTGCCATACATCCATTCAAGATCTTCACAGACCATAAGAACCTGGCGTACATCCAGTCCGCACAGAGGCTCAATCCTCGGCAAGCCAGGTGGTCCCTATTCTTCGCCCGCTTTGACTTTGAGCTACATTTTCGGCCCGGCGATAAGAACGTTAGAGCGGATGCGTTGTCAAGATCATTCCTGTCGTCTGATGCAGAGGAAGAACCCTCTCATATCATTGATTTATCCAAAGTAATTACTGTGGCTCCTGTCAAGTTAACCACGTTACCTCCGGGAAGAACCTTTGTGGCTGAGAATAACCGAAAACGAGTGCTAAATTGGGGACATTCGTCCAAGATTGCCGGCCACGTTGGTGTCAAAAAGACTTTGGACTTAATCTCTCGCCATTATTGGTGGCCTTCACTCTCCCAGGATGTTAAAGACTTTGTAGCATCTTGCCCGTCCTGTGCCCAGAACAAGATACCCAGACAACCACCCTCCGGTCTTCTGTTCCCGCTTCCCATTCCGTCGGCTCCATGGCAGCACATAGCCATGGATTTCATTACTGATCTGCCTTGTTCTTCCGGTTGTACTGTGGTCTTGGTGGTTGTAGACCGATTTTCAAAGATGGCTCACTTCATTCCTCTTCCCGGACTACCCTCTGCTCCTGACTTGGCGAAGATCTTCATTTCCCATATCTTCAGGATTCACGGCTTCCCCCAGCACATCGTGTCGGATAGAGGGGTCCAATTCACCTCCCGGTTCTGGAGAGCTCTATGCGGACTCATGAAAGTGTCATTGGATTTCTCTTCCGCCTATCACCCCCAAACCAATGGGCAGGTGGAACGAACCAACCAGATCCTTACATCCTATCTCCGGCATTTTTCTAATGCGCATCAGAATGACTGGGTCGGTCTACTTCCTTGGGCTGAGTTCGCTTACAATAATCACTCCAGTGAATCGTCTACCAAGTCTCCTTTCTTCATCGTCTTTGGACAGCATCTCAATGTGCCTCTACCGGTACTTCCTGTCTCGGGGGTACCTGCTGCCGATTCTCAGTCTGTGGAGTTCTCCAGGGTATGGCAGGAGACCAAAACCGCTCTCGAGAAAGCACGGGACAGAATGAAATTACACGCTGACAAGAGGCGCCTGGACGTTCCTCCATTTCTCCCTGGTGACAAGGTGTGGCTCTCCACCAAATACGTCCGCCTTAAGGTACCATCTTACAAACTGGGTCCCCGTTACATTGGTCCTTTTGAGGTCCTCAGGCGGATTAATGATGTTGCTTACAAATTGAAGCTGCCTCCTTCACTCCGTATTCCCAATTCCTTCCATGTGTCTCTCTTAAAACCTGTGGTTCTTAACCGATTTCATCCTTCTCCAGGCCACACACCCCAGCCTGTTGGCTTGGGGGATGAGTTTGAGGTGAATGACATTTTGGCCATGAAGAAGGTAAGAGGGAGAACCATGTTCCTGGTCGATTGGAAGGGTTTTGGCCCCGAGGAGAGGTCATGGGAACCCAGGGAGAATATCCACGCACCCCAGATTTTGTCTAAGTTCCTCTCCAGTTTTAGAAAGAGGGGGCGTAAAGGGGGGGGTACTGTCACGCCGTGCTCACCTGGGGGCGGGACCTCGGTCCCGACGTCATCTCTTCCGGAGCTGCGGTCACTCCGGGGGTCCCGTAGGGTGCGCACGCGCAGCTCTCGTCCCCGGGCCTCCTCCTACATGTCACATTTGCGCTTGCGCGCTCCTGTCAGTGCTGTATAGGGCTCGGTCCTCTCTATGGTAATGGAGGATCTGACCCGGAACCTGTAGTGGTCATGTGCTTTCTGGCTAGTTCCTGACCCGGAACCAGTAGTAGTCATGTGCTATATCAGACGACCTCCCCCTAGGGGAGGTGCCTGATTATTGCTGTGCTTCCTGGCTTGGTCTGCCGTGTCCCTGCCTGGCTGTGCGCTGTTCTCAGGTCCTCTGCCTTGCACTCTGTTGTGCCTCTTGGCACACGCTCTGAATCTGCACTCTGCTTTGTACTTGGTTGTGCCTCCTGGCACACGCTCTGACCCTGTGTTCTGTCTCGTACTCGGTTGTGCCTCCTGGCACATGCTCTGACACTGTACTCTGTCTCATACTCGATTGTGCCTCCTGGCACACGCTCTTACCCTGTACTCTGTCTTATACTCAGTCGTGCCTCCTGGCACACACTCTGATTCCGTGCTCTGTCTTATACTCAGTTGTGCCTCCGGGCACACACTCTGATCCTGTACTCAGTCTCTTACTCTGTTACACCTCCTGGCACACCTGCTGCCTGACTCAGTGCTCTGACGTGCTCCTTGCACGCTTCCTGCTTCACTCACACCCGGACGAACGAAGTCTCTGTATACCACGTGTTCCCGTGTCCACACTTTACACGTTCCTGTAGACACTCTCACCCACTCGTGTCTCCTGTGAGCCGGCCGCCTGGTGCCAGCAGTCGTGGTGCCTCACCCCCTGGGGCTTGCCCCTGACACTCCCTGTATAGGGGGTGGTCTTCACTAGGCCAGCTCGCCCTGGGAGGGTTGGTGTCACGACCCAGAGGGTCCACTCCAGGAGTCGTCACAGGTGTCTTTTTATACTGATAACAAGTTTAAACAGGTGCCATTACTACAGGTAATGAGTGGAGGAAAGAGGAGACTCTTAAAGAAGAAGTTACAGGTCTGTGAGAGCCAGAAATCTTGATTGCTTGTTTCTAACCAAATACTTATTTTCCACCATAATATGCAAATAAAATGAAAAAAAAACAGACAATGTGATTTTCTGGATTTTTTTTTCTCAGTTTGTCTCCCATAGTTGAGGTCTACCTATGATGTAAATTACAGACGCCTCTCATCTTTTTAAGTGGTGGAACTTGCACTATTGCTGACTGACTAAATACTTTTTTTTCCCCACTGTATGTGTGTATGTCCGGGATTGGCATCCGCACCGTCGCAGCTACAGCCACAAAATTTGGCACAGTCACACGTCTGGACCCCGAGAGCGTCATAGGCTATGTTGTGAGGCGAAATTTTAACCCCGCGCATTCCAATTCACCAAACAATTTTGCCCCTATCTACATAATGGGGAAAAAGTGAAAGGAAAAGTGTTGGAGGCAAATTGACAGCTGCCAGATGTGAACAAGCGGGACTTAAAGAATGAGAGCGATGGCGCCAAAGAGTATATACCGTACAGTTGCTAAGGTGGGGCACTGACATGGGATACTCACCACACACGGGGATATGAACACACACACAAAATGCGCCACACACTACCACGTGCTTCAACACATATACCACCCTCAGCACACATTTCACCACTCATACACCAACCTCGCCACATAAAAGTCGAAACACAAAAGTCGCCACTCAAAACTCGCCACGCTGTCCCAGAGCTGTTTAAAAGATGAAAAATGAGCTGTGATTGGTTGCTATCAGCAACAGTTTTCTTTGTAGACAGTTGTGGTAACTGAGGTCTGTTATTCTTATCATTTCTATGGTATTATCGTCTATTAGATACACTGCTCATCAGACAGTATCACACAGAATAGGATTAGATACACGGCTCAGCAGTCAGTATCACACAGGATAGGATTAGATACACGGCTGAGCAGTCAGTAACACACATGATAGGATTAGATACACGGCTGAGCAGTCAGTAACACACATGATAGGATTAGGTACATGGCTCAGCAGTCAGTATCACACAGTATAGGGTTAGATACACGGCTCAGCAGACGGTATCACACAGGATAGGATTAGATACACTGCTCAGCAGTCAGTATCACACAGGATAGGATTACATACACGGCTGAGCAGTCAGTAACACACGATAAGATTAGATACACAGCTCAGCAGAAAGTATCACACAGGAGAGGATACTTGGGTAATCGTTTAGTTAATTTGTGTTGCAAATCTGTAGTGTTGAATGCATGATGTGAAATGTTTTAATGTGCAATATAATCATTATAATTTGTTATAACTAACCACAGTTGGTTACTATTCCCAGGCAATGCGGGCTCTTCAGCTAGTATAAAATGAACGGTGAACTTTAGTGATGAGTGCACGTGATCGGATAATGTCTTATCCCAACATGCTCGGGTGTTATCCGAATATTTTGGGCATGTTCGTGTATTATGTTCTAGCCCCTGCGGCTGCTTGATTTGTGGCTGTTAGACAGCCTGAACATGTGGGGATTCCCTAACAAGCAGGCAATCCCCACATATGTTCAGGCTGTCTAACAGCCACAAATCATGCAGCCGGAGGGAGTAGAATATAATATACGAGCTCGCCCAGATACTCGGAAAACACTTGAGCATGCTTGGGATAAGACATTATTCTACCATGTTCGCTCATCACTAGTGAACATGTAATATAAGGAGCATCTGCCACCCTGAGCATTATCCCTGAACTACAGTAATGTATAAATCACTGACAGACACAGATATCAAAGACGTACTTCATATTTCTGAACTTACTTCTTCGCCCCGTTGGAAGCCCCCACATAGTCTGTGCACTGCACTGTGATGCATATGTCGGACTCCTGTGCACAGGGAAATAGTACTGCAGGACTCCTAGATTTCTCATTAGCATGCAGAGCATGAATTATTTGCGGGCATACCGTAGGGTAGTGAAAGTGAGTTCACACATGATAATTTCATGCTTAGAATCTGTATCTGTTTAGCCATCCACACATTCTAAAAATTCACTATTGCGGCACAATGAGATATCATATTTTTTCAAAATTATCCATTCTTATTATGCAATTGTGGCACCCCTGTGGCTCGGTCACCACAGAGGTACTGCACCTCCTCCTGAGGTGTGGTACCCCACCGTTCAGTTGAGTTGGAGGCTCCTGACCACGCTCCAACACTCGCATCCCACACAACATGGTAGTTCAGCAAAGCCACATTGCGGCTCCCTGCTTGGAGTGTAGCAGAGCACCTTTGGTGGCTCCCTGCTTGGAACACGAAACGTGCTGGGAGGCGGGTGGAGTTGAGGATACATAAAAGAGCGGGAAGGTTTAGGATTACAGGTCAGTCTGTGAGAGGAGTGAGGAAAGAAGATCCCTGAGAGAGAGGGATGGAGGAAGGAGGTGCTGCAGCAGATCTCAGTGACCTGGGTCTGCTGGCACGGGAAAGGAAAGAAGGAGAAAAACATTGAACTGAAACCTGATCTTTCAGGAGAAGAAGAGATTAGTATGGAATGAAGGAGTAAAAGGGAACAGAGGACGTGGGTTAGGAGAGAACCCTGCCTAGAAGTTCTAAGTGCAAGGCCGGGGCCCGGTCCCCGAGGTTGTATGGATGCTAATGGTCCTGCAGCAGACACCGGTGGAGTAGTGGGCTGTAAATGCACCACTCTCATCTAAGACTTGGGGGCACAACAGCAACTTGGATAGTGAGCCGGGGCGCAGGAGTAAGGAGTCCCCGAAGCAGGCTACAGCTGTCTGCCCTACAAGTAGAGTTCTTGGGAACATCTGTCAGGAGGCTCTCAGTAACTCAGTGCTGGGAGTACTTCACACTTAAAGGCACTATAAGAGGAGACGTTCAGAAAGGTACATGTTGGTGGAGCGTTGGAAGGGAGCATTCCATCTGACCTGGAGGTTGATTGAGCCTCTGACCCGGAGGACACGGTATGGAGGCAGCACCTGTGTGTACTACAGACTGTGAGTAAAGCTTTGGAACTACAAGGCCTGGTGTCCTCCATTAATTCTTGCGCCTACACACCAAGCACTGCTTCATCCGAGTACCAGCTACTACACTGCCTGCACCTTTCAGCTACCCCTACATCTACACTGCCCTGGGACTACAGCTCCACCTGTGGGGAGCTTCACCATCTTGGCTGCAACACACCACCAGTCCCAGAGGATCTGCATGCAGCGTCGGCTTAACATCTCCCTTGCCGAACACCACAGGTGGCGTCACAAACTATTCATCAATTCTATTTCATTGTTCTTTCTCCCCCTTTTGCAATGGAGCCCCAGGGCCACAGACCGGGTCACAGCTTCCGTGACAACTCCCATTGAGATCAACGGGCCCGGTACCGAGTACCCCACTGCCCTGGGAGGGCGACTCACAATCATGACAAAGATACAGTAATAGATGAAATATAATATATTCCTAACGTGTTAGATTTACTTAAAATGGCAAACAGAACAGTTAGCAAGAAGCAGGTTGTGGAGCTATTTCTTATTTTCTCTTTTTTTGACCTACATTGAAAGTAAAAAGAAAGAAAAGAAAATGCCACCAGCTTTTATTCTAACACACCTCTCCGAGGAATTAATATTGAGAAGAAAGTAGGACTGAAAACACAAGAGGATGATTATTCACATTGCTTACAGAACTTTTGTTAAATGAACTAAACTTTGTGGTTTTTCACAGTGCTGCAAAAGAAAATTAAAGTAAAACAGTAGAGAAAAACATTTCAGCTTTTAGCCAGAATTTACTATTTGATCTGTCACTGGATCAAAGAATAATAATATGGTGATTATGCACTACTGTCATATACCACCAAGGAGTTCACATAAGAATACATATACTGTATATTAACTGCCACTGCCAGAAACCATGAATATTGTGCCTATTACATCTCCAATTCCAAAAAAGTTGGGATGCTGTGTAAAATGGAAAAAAGTTGGGATGCTGTGTAAAATGTAAAGAAAACAAGATTGCAATGATTTGGAAATCTCGTATTGCCATATTTTATTCAAAGCAGAACATAGAATACATAGAAGTTGAAAGTTAGACATTTTTCCATTTCATTTGAAACAATTAATAAACTCTGATGGCATCATCACAACTCAGAAAAGTTGACATGCCAGCCATGTCTACCATAGCGTAGCATCCGCTCTTCTTTTTACAACAGTCTGTAAGCCTTTGTGAAGTGCGGACATCAATTTATGGAGTTTTGGGAGAAGTATGTTTTCCAAAGACCAAATCCAAAGACCAAAAAGATATACAAAAGGATCTATCAATAGCAAAAACCAAAAAGAAAAAAAAACTTATAAAAAAACCTTTTATTCATCTTAATTAAAAATGACAAAATAATGCCTCATGTTAATAGGACAGAAAAAGGGTCACAAATTTCAACCTTAGGAACCCTTCCTGGCCGTGGAGATTTGCACCCTAAAATTTCAATGTGGGGCCCCTGCTCAACGTAGGCTGTCCATCCTTGACCCTAGTAAGATATCCCTAGAAAAAGCCACCACCATCACCCAAATCAAGTGCTGAAGTGCTATATAAAATGATAATATGTCCGGCTCAACCATATAGTAAACTTGATGAGTCTCATGTAAAGAAGATAAATGTATGTCCAGACACCAATGGTATATCCTAACACATAAATGTATATATGCTATCCATTACAGTGCCAGAAAGAAGATATCTCCCAAATATGTAAAAAAAAGTGCCTGTTAGTTGACCATCAAAGAGTAGATACCAGACATTAATAATTATAAGCAAATCCATATAACCTGATGTCATACATTTTTGTGACCCTTTTTCTGTCCTATTAATGTTAGGAGTTATTTTGGCATTTTTAATAATGACAAATAAAAGTTATTTTTAAACGGTTTTTTTGCTCTTTGTTTTTTTTTAGAGAAGTATGTTGTCCCATTCTTTTCTGATTCTAGCTGCTCAACAGCCCTGGGTCTTCTTTATCGGATTTTTGTATTTCATAATGGCCCAAGTGTTTTCATCACCTGATCTCTTCTGTGAATCCATGCCATTGTGATGGGTCCACTATGCAGTTTGCATTGTCTTGCTGAGATATGCAATGCCTTCAGTGAAATAGATGCTGTCTGGGAGCATGTTTTGTTCTAAAACCTTTATACAATGTTCAACATTGATAGTGTCTTTAGAGATGTGTAAGCTGCCCATGCCATAGGCACTAATACAGCCCCATACCATCAAAGAAGATTGCATTGCTTTTGGATTGTTTTAATACTTGAATTATTTGCATGCTAGAACTTTAACTTGTATTTGTTGATTGCACAGCAAGCTGTGTTCATAGATAGTGTTTTCTGGATGTATTCAGGAGCCCTTGCAGTGATTTGCATAACCAAATCATGTCAGTCTTTATTGCCGCGCTACTTGAGACCTGTAGATCACAAGCATTCGATGTTTATTGTCGGCCTTGTCCCTTGTACACACAGATTTCTCAAAAATCTCTGAATCTTTTGATATTATGTACTGTAGATGGTGGGATATTCAAAGTCTTTGCAATTTTAGGTTGAGGGATATTTTTCTGAAATTCTTCTATAAATTTTAGATGCAGTTGTTCACAGATTGGTGAATCTCTGACCATATTTTCTTCTGAGAGACTCTGCCTTTCTAACATATTCTTTTTATACAGTCACGTGACATAATTGAAAATTGATCCTCCAGCTATTTGTTATTATCACCACTTACTTTTCAAACCTTTTGTTAACCCTGTCCCAACTTTCTTGAGATGTGCTGCTACCAGCAATTTCTAAATGATTTAAATTGTAAAATGAAATGGAAAATGTCTAACTGTGTTCGTGTTCTGTCTTCTGTTGACAATATAATATAGTTATAAGAGAATTCAAAATCTTTGCATTCTTGTTTTTTTTTTTTACATTTTACACAGCGTCCAAACTTTTTCCTGAATTGAGTTTGTACATTTATAGATCAGGCATATGAGTGGTAAATGTACAGCCAGAGGGGAAGAAAAGAAGTTTTGAAAGCTGTTATGGAAAAGCGGTTTAGAAAGTTGAAGGTGCTGCCAAAGTAAAGGAAAGGGAGGTCAAGTTTGCAGTTGGCATTGGCAAGAAACCAACAACAAACATAAGGAACTTCTTAATTAGATCAGATATATAGGAAGTCTTATTGCCAATGCTTCATAACAAAAAATGTATGTTAATTAACTCTGTCTCAGAACAAAGGAAAACTATCTTGCTATTGTCAACTATTGCAGGTAGCTACACTGTATAAGACAATTTCTAAGCCTTGCAATATGACTCAAAACGTAAGTTGGACTTCCATCTCCAGACAGCTGTTTCTGGGTATTTACTCCTCATTAGTGAAGAACAGTATTTGATTGGCTGAAAGAATGCCCCTTAATAGAGCTTTCAAGGTGGTGGTTGTGATGGTTTCTCCTATATACCGGACTTGATAAAGGATTAGAACTCTGGTTCAAGAATATAAATTTAGGAATTCACTTATTCCAACAAAGCCAAGAAAAGATTGGCTAGTTTGCAGCTTTCGTGACAAATTTAGAAATAATTTTTATCAGACATTCTAATTATTTCTTGACATCCTCAGAATAAGGGGTTCTAGAATACATTTTTGCTGCTTTTTACACTGGACGTACTTGGCAAAGAGTATGGCAAAGAGCTAAGTCAAGGGTTAATCCTCTCTAACCATGCACCATTCTTCATTAAGAACCTTTTTATACCTAGACCACCAATTTTTGCCGAGAGCTCATTGTCCACCAGGACTACAAGGAGGTTCTATAAAAAAGCAATATATGTAATATTTATTATGCTAGTTTCACAAAAGACTAAAGTGAAATTAAATTATTTTTAAGCATACCATCACATAATGGAATGAATTATTTACAGACATGGTCATTTATTTATTTGGCTCTAATAATTACGAGTCGGATCACCTATGATGGCTTCACATTTTTCTTTTAGTCCAGTCATTTGTAAAATTGTCACATTGGAGTCTGTTTGCATTTTTGCGGCATTCGTTTACAGTTTTTTGTTCCTTCCCAATCCTTCTGGGACAAAGATCAAATGGCAAAAGTATAAACGGAACGAAAAGCATAAACACATTGAAAATCACAAACAGAGACTTAAAAACTGTTTGTAGATGTGTTAATAGAAAAAACATTTAACTGTCTATGAACCAAAGGATCCTGGTTTCGAGTTTTCCAATGCTAATTGTTATTTTTCATCGGTGATACAATATCATAAGCAAAGTTAATCGCTGGAAAGAACAAACAGATGAAGTGACCTTTCTATCCTTCGAGACCTTGACTGTTCTCGTGGTTGAAGATCAGATAGCAAATTTACCAGATGAAAAGCTATCGGCTTTCGCTGCCTGCTCCTTTACTATTGTGTTGTGACATGACTATCATAACGTTGTTTTTAACTGATCTTATGTTACCACCAACCGATTATGTTATTAATTTGTAACACTACAGTTGTCAATAAAATGACTGCAGCATTGTCCTAGGGATAGTATTAGACCCATGCTAGATGCTGTATGCAGTTGGCACAAGTCCAGTGCTTTGTTTTCACTAATTACTGAGTCTTTGATTGTTCTAAACTGTTAATTTATTATCTTGAGCCCTGACTAATGCACATAGACTGCTTTTTGTGCCTATACCAGTCTTATATGATCATGTACAGTTAACCATTTTTTGAGGAGTGAACAGTTCCTCTTCATCAGCATTATGCCAGCACTATAGGTGTTGGAACTTTCTTTTCATCAGTTCCCAGAAATTAAAAAATTACACAGAAAAGAGAAAACTATTTTATTTTA
Source organism: Dendrobates tinctorius (assembly GCF_039654945.1). Classification (NCBI taxonomy): domain Eukaryota; kingdom Metazoa; phylum Chordata; class Amphibia; order Anura; family Dendrobatidae; genus Dendrobates; species Dendrobates tinctorius. The sequence goes on along the minus strand of NW_027361948.1, from coordinate 3,117,781 downwards.
TTTAGGAAAAAAAGAACCACTGGATTCTTGATTGTTGTGGTCATCATCTCCCGTTTTGGTTCCTCTCATTTTAAAACCATTGTGTGTTATTTTTTCCATGCTTTCCGACTTTTCTTTTGATCCCAGTAGTTAAAAGGCAAAACTCAAATGGAATAAAAAGACTATTACATTAAGAAACATTCAAAAATGAGTAATACTTTTTTGTGTAATAAAATATATAGTGCTAAGCTACGCAGCATTTGGTTAGTGTGACAGAGCACATATTGTTTCAATGTACGGCCATTGTTTTTACCCTATCCTCGCACTGTTGAATATTTAGGGTTATTAAGACTAACATATGTAGTATTTCTCCCTCCAGCAAAATTAGGATGGTTAAATGGAACAAGTCAGTCTCAGAACAATTAAACCCAAGGAAATAAAACAATATCTTGTGACCAGATGCTCAAAAATACCAGACAATAGTCTGACATAAATTAAAAGTAAGCTGAGCCAGATGTGTTTAGAAGGAAAAAGCAAGTTAGCTTTAATTACATTTTTAATATGTTGTTTATTTGCTTAAATATGCGATTCTAATACACAGTCCTACTAAAACTGCGGAGTAGAGTTGAGCGACTTTGGTCGGATCGGGTTTTGTGAAACCCAAATTAAACAAAATTTGAGTCGGATGAAACTGGTCCGACTAGGGCAAAAAAAGTCCGAGTTTCGTCCGAAACCCGACTCCAATGCAAGTCAATGGGGAATAAAAGTCGGCATTGAGTGGATGAATGTCATCTGCTCAATGCCGACTTTTATTTCCCATTGACTTGCATTGGGGTCGGGTTTCGGACGAAACTCCAATTTTTTTTGCCCTAGTCGGACCAATTTCATCCGACTCAAATTTTGTTTCATTTGGGTTTCACGAAACCCGATTCGACCAAAGTCGCTCAACTCTACTACAGAGAAAAGACACTGAAAAAAATGGTTCCATTAGGGTTTGGTTTTATACTTTATCACAAAGGTTAGCTTGGATATTGCTTCAAGGTATTGTCCGATCTAAGACGCGAAGTCTTTGGTCACTCAGTTGAATTTTAACATTGAGCAATCTGCGCACTGTCACCATTCCCCTGTATGCCCTGTGCAAGTGAGCTGTCTTGGGATCACATTTATGCGATCTTCTGACTTGTCTGACTGGATTCTTTCATTTCTCTTCTATTGAGAGACGTTGGATGAGATTAGTCAGCACGTCACCGCACGTATGCAAAATATACAGCCACATGACTGACCACTTCCATGGAGCATATGGGGGAAATGTGTTAGTGTGCCGGTAGTATGCACTCACGTAAAGTGACTACAGACTTTGCGTCTTAGACTTGTACTGTATGTGCAAAAAAATAAGTGCAAAAAATAGACAAGGAACCTGCAGAATATATATGTGCACATATGTACTGTGTCTGTCATAGGTCGTTAATGAATAAAATGAATAAAAACGGCATGTAGAAAGTGACATGTTCAAGGAAAACTGGATCCTATCTAGGTATATTATCATCTGACTTTTCTGAGCCGATCTAGCCACTGCTACCTATTTGCATATTGTAATCTCCATTTTCAGTATTCTTAGTAATAGTACAGTAGTGTAGATTACATTCAATACTGCGTGTACTTTATAGATACATGATATTTCATCTGAAAATCATTTCAAATGCTGTAAAATTCCTATAAAAACACATATTACCGACACCAAATTGACCAAAATGCATAAAGATTGAAATGTTGTGTGTCTGAAGGCACCATAACTTTGGGAAATAAACCAGATGGGATCTAAGATCTCACCCCTTTCTGTAAGGAAAAAGTATTCCTATGTACTATAGAGAAATGTTCCTGTAGTAATGGCATTCTTTTCTTGATGTGCAAGTGAAAGACTTACTGTAATGTTGCTCTTATTATTAATGATGTGAGAATTTTGCTGGAGATGCCTGCTTGCTTCCATCTAGCCATTGCATGTGAGTTGTAATTTCCACTCCATTTAAAGATGGCTGAGATGATTGATGCTAAACATTAGGTGTTCAGGATTTTTTATGCTTCTTATGGGGGTAACCTTTAGTTCTCCTTACACTATTTTTGTTTCATTTCACCCCTCTTACACTGTTTTTTTCCCATAAATCTCCACCTCCCATTCTTGTGTCTTTGTATTATTCTTTGCTCTGCACCTGTTATTTCTCTTCAATGCAGATGTTTTTGAAGGTGGCGCTGAAAGGTACCATTGATTGTTAGAAAAAATAGTTTTCTTAATAATAATTTATAGTAGTCTAGAATCAGCGCTGGCGCACATGAAACTTGATACTAACATAAGGGCAGTATACTTACCAAACAGATGGACTGTGGTTCTTAGGGCTCACAACAAGGCCTAACTTCACAATGTGGGAGGACTGGAAGGAACCCTACTCATACAGAATTCTGCAAGTTTTTATCACCCAGTTTCTTTAAACCCTTTAGTGACCGGGCTTCAACAGATTACGTTGACTTTGAGATTGTTTTTTTGTGGCACATTATAATTTATGATAATGGTAAATTTAGGTCGATATGTTTTGTGTTTATTTATAAAAAATATCAGAAATTTGACAAAAATGTAAAAAATGCAATTTTCAAACTTTGAATGATTATCCCTTTAAGGCCGGGATCACACATGTGAAAAACATGGCCGAGTCTTGCATGTTAATACCCGGCACTGCCGCCGGCACTCAGGAGCGGTGCTGGGTATTAGCATGCGAGACTCGGCCGTGTTTCTTGCATGTGTGATCCTAGCCTAATCCAGATAGTCATACCACAGAAAAACATTAATAAAAAACATTTCCCTCATGTCTGCTTTACATAAGCATCATTTGTAAAATGTTCTTTTTTTTCCACTATTGACAACAGCATCTAAGGAGTTAAACAGATATGGACGGTGTCAACACTGATCGTGGCTGATGCAGCCAGTTGTCAGCTATTGTGTAGAGCTGACTGCTGCTGGATTGTTACCTGTACGTGGATGCTATTTTCTTATATTTTAGACCGGGTTCACATTAGCATTTGTGCTGCGGACTTCTTTCCTTAAGCTCTGCCTACTTCTTAATGTGTCCTGGGTCCTATCATTAACATTGGGTATGCAGGGACATGCATTGTATGCAGATGCATCCGCGTGCGGTGTTTTGAAGTGACTTCCGAACGCAACATGTTGCATTTTCTTGCGTTCGGCGGGCACGTCAAAACGCTGCACGCGGATGCATTACCATACAATGCATGTCCCTGCATACCCAATGTTAATGATAGGATGCATGTCCCTGCGTACCCAATGTTAAAGATAAGTACGCAGGACTCATGCGGAAGTAGGTGAAGCCAAGCAGAAGTAGGCGGAGCTTTAAGGGAAGACGTCTGCAGCACCATGCTGTGGACTCAAACGCTAACGTGAACCTAGCCTTAGGTCAGTAAAAAGATGTATTGGTGGTCATTAAGGGGTTAATCCTCTTAGTATATTTTAATCATCATATTATATAGCACTGTGTACTTACAATTGCTTATTTTGCCTTTCTACGCAGATAATTCTTCTCTTTTCTCTGCTCTAGTAGAAACATTAAGTCGCTTGTCCCTGCATTTATTATTCCCCTCTTCCACTTCTCACCCAGCTACTCCCTCCTGCTAGTGATTTTTTTCAGTGACTTACACTCATAAAGGGAAAATTGACCTCCTGTTTCTACTTACAGCTTGGAAGAATTCAGCTAGTCAGTTATTAATCATGTGATGTCATAAACCTAATGGAAAATAAAAGAATTAGCTGGGTAGAAAGGCAAAATGAGCAATTGTAAGTACACAGTGCTACATAATATGATGTCTGCATATATTAAGAGTATACAAGTTTTGATAGGCGTGATGCCCTAAAAGGTAGTGTTACATTGCTGTTGCAGGTAAAGTTGGGTAGTTCTTTACAGGAGACCCTTTTCATTACTAAGCACTTGGGCCAGAACTGTATTTGTAAACAATTAACCATTTAAGGAAATACAGTGTTGTGCAAAGTATATTCAGATGTGCACAATACACACTTGAAATAAGGGAGGTAGGCCAGTATGGAAGCTAGTGGCATGGCACCCATGAGGACCCACAAAGAAAAGTGACTGTTGCACATGAGCAAGGCAGGCTGTGCTAGAAGGACCTTCCTTAAGCATGATGAAAGGACAGTAGTCACTTCAGTGGAGCACCACTTATTGGGAGATTATGGAGACTAAGATCCCTGTTGCTGTTTTAAGGGCCACTCTAGGAAATCGTGCCCTTTTTGTAGTCTAAGGTCTTATTCCACTGTAACATCTATGTTACATCTCTGGGAAGTCCCAATAACAAACATATATACCTATAATTTATCCAATCCTCGTAAAGTAAAGCAAGGCTCTTATTTTTTCTACTGTCCACTCTGGGTCTCATTTTAGGAGCAAGTGAAAGCCAGAAGTCTGAAACTGACAGACTATCTCAGTAATAGCTTCGGCAACTATTTTGTCCATCTTTCTTTATACTGCAGCTAAATTTGCTCAGAGTGGATCACATATAAGGGTAAGTCCAGAAAACAATCACATATTGACTTTATTCTTCCATCAATGAGAGAATAACTTACTGACAAACAAATAAATTACGGTTTTAAAAATTTACAATTGTTTATGGCTACATCACTTTTACTGAGCCTAATGCATTTGTAAAGTTATTTGGAATTTCACTATTTCTTAGAAATCTAGTCTGGCTTCACACGTCTGCATTTCACTGTCCATGTACAGACGGTTTCCAGACTGGTCTACTGGCCCAAACTCAACAGCCTCTAAGACATCTATGATGTTAGGTTGGGTCAAGAGATCTGTGGCCAGTTCCGAAATCACAGTCTGCACACAAACTGTGAAACTCGGATGTGTGGAGATGGTCTCGCGTTCAAGTTTGACTTTTTACTTTAATAGAGTAGACATATGGATTTAGGGCATACTTGGAAAACAGATCTCTTATGATTCTTTTCAAGAAACATGCATTTTTCTTATTTTCTCCTAATACTCTATATAAAGTAACATTGGCATTTGCCTGTTATTAATAAAATATGACTTGAAACTGTGCCATTAAAATTGGTGTAGATGAGAAAATTCTATTCCCTGTTTCAGCATCCTGCAGCTGCCTAGGATGAAAAATAAAAGTTGTGATGATGTAGGCAGTTGCTGTGTTGAATTCTGTTCTCCTACTGTTTGTAAGGAAGTCTCGAACTGCTCAGTAAATGCATGCATTTGTCATTGTCGGGACGATTTATTGTCAAAGCAGAACCATTCAGAGTCCTCCCCACTCGTTGCTTTTCAATTAATGCTGCAGTCAGAAAATGGACTTAGTCAAGGTCCTTTGGGAAAAAAGTGTTACTGTCCCTGATAAACCAGCTTTTCTCATTTTTTTGTTCAGAGTCTTCTGTTAAGAATCATCTAGGTTGGATTAACTATTTCCTCGACCTGAGTAAGAGGCTGAATGCGGCAATACTTGCAGTAGGTTGGGAATTTGTATCTACTTATTTGTATAATCTTCATAGCAACAGATTCAGTATGGAAATTGTAATGGAGATTAACGCAATAGCCGTAATAATACATTTCTTTATTCTATGGCACATTTAGGTTATAGTTTATACTTCTGTCCCCATGAAAGAGATAGCAACAATATATTCCAACAATAGACATTTAATTACCATATAGCACTGGGACTTAACATGATCCTTTCAGTGTTCACAAAAAATAAGCAACTGCAGTCACAAAAATGCATCAATTAAAATATGTGCCAGCAAGCAAAACTGCGGCAGCTCACAAGCCTCTTTCTAATTATAAGAGCAATGCAAATGATGAATGTCTTTTCAAAATATTTGATTTGTTTCGCTGAACCAATGTGTTCTTGTGATTTCATTTCCTATCGAATAATTAAGATTTTTGGATGATTTGGCTGTGAGCTTGGTGGTTGGATGATGAAAGTAAAGTGTCTCCAAATTTAGTTGTGTATTATTAAGTGTATTTAGTCATTATGACTAGGGATGAGCAGACCCATGTAAGTTCAGGTTCTGGCACCTGAGTTGAACTTTATTCCAGTGTTTGGTTCAGGTACCAGAACTGTACCTCGAACTTGAACCAGAGCCCCATTTAGAAGAATAGGGACCCGGACTATTGAGCTGGAAAATTCTCTCTCTCTGCAATGGACTTCCTCCATAACTCCGAACGTTGCAATGGTCTTACGGGAGAAGTCTGTGCTTGGAGTTAAGCACCGGACACTTTTTTCTAACACAAACCCCAAACTTTTAAGTTTGGGTTCTCTCATCTTTAATTATGACATATGGAAGTCAAAGAGTAACCAATTTTGACTTTATACACAAACAGAGAACCTTTAAGGGTGTATGTTGCACTTGAGAGCTTGGGCCAACCCATTCTGCTTTACATGGACAACCATTCATCTGAGTGGATGTACTGTAAGCCTACATTTTTGTAATATTGCTGGGAGTTAGTGTAGGGGGTGCATTAGAAGCCAGCTTCTAATTTAATGGGGTTGGCTGTGGTGAGAAAACTCCATTAATTGAATTTCAGTTATTTATGTAATGATTACAGAATTTGCCATACCAGTGATCCACAACAGTCCTTTTCTTCAGATCTAATTTCCTTATTTTACAAATTAGAGGTTCAACAATGTGGGACCAGTGTAGGTCTGGCCACTGCTTATGGTGATCACCGAGGATGGGGGTTACAATGGAGATAGCCAAGGATCTGACAAAGGGCACAAAAATGAAAGTTTTGTGTAACTGAATTAGGTAAAACATGCATTGTTTAAATATACTGTAGAATCTTAATCTATGCCGGTGAACAAGGTAACAGAAAGAAATAGAGGATAATTTTTTTTCCTGCATTAAAATCAAGTACAAATTATACATGTCCTAAAGTAATAAGTGCACAATCTCGCACATTAAAGCAAAACAAAAAAGTCATATTGCCAAAAATTGTTGTGGTTCTCAAGAGATTGTATGGTTTAGAAGAAAAATGTTAAATGTCCTCTTATGAAGTTCTCAGTTATTTCAGGTGCATCTCCTATTCCGGATCCATTTATTAACCATGATAAAGCTTGCTAACAGAAAGCACTACTGTATATCTATGTACCTAGCATGTTTGCCCGTTACAAAGCTCCCAATAATTACAATATAACGTTACTTAGGGGCAATGCTAGAGGAGGGCAGGACATTTTCCCAGGCCCAAAAGGCTGAAGTTGTGTAATGTGGCGTAGGTCATAAAAAAGGGAGGGGAGCACATATTGCTTCCAGAGAACTGACTACTGGAGGAAGTTACAGAAAATAAAGCTTCTCGCTGGTTGTTGTAAACTGATTCAGGTAGCAGCTTTGTTGCAATGGAAGAAGAGATGTGAAAGATGTGTAAGATAGGTAAGTATCTGTAATGTGTGTATTGTGCTTGTGTGTAATAAGTATAGTGTGTATGCATATGTGTAATGTGTGTATTTAATGTGTATACATGTGTATGTAATATGTATATATGCATGGGGCTATGTGAAATGTGCATTTCATGTACATGTAACATATATGTATGTGTGTAGTGTATGTTTCATGAGTATTTGTGCATTTATTTGTATATGTACAGTATGTATGTATGTTGAACGTGTGTGTACATGTGTGTGCGTTTTGTTTATTTGCTTTTACAATGTGTGTTTATAAGGTATGTCTGTAGGTTTGTGTTGATCCTTAAGTAAGATTAATTAAGAGGAGGGAGGCAAAATTAAATCTTTGCCCGAGGTGAAAATAAAATCTAGCTACAACTGTGCTTTTTTTGTCACACCAGTTATTAAAAATAGTTCTAATGCAAATGTAACCACTTTTGATGCCTTCTTGGCATGGTTTTTATAATCTCTCATTAGATGTCTCCTTAAAACAAAGAACAATTGTTAATTAGGTTTTGAGGTACAGTTGGTGCTCCAGGGTATGACTGCTTCCCAATCCTATCTCCATTATTTTAATGGGGTATGTTAGATGGTTAATTAGTCCAAACAGCAAACAATGAATGGCTGCTAGAGCAATAATACAACCATACTTCCATTTTTTCATTTGTTGTTACACTGTTCTTCATGACACCTGGCCATATACTTTGCATGCATCAGTACATGATCAGCTGCGGCATTTCCTGCCAAGCCAGGTGTGTGACGACTATGCCGTAATTCCCCAGTACTGGAAATGCTGCCAGCTACAGTATGTTGCACAAAGTCACTGTCATGCTGCACTGTAATATTCCTAAATTTATCACCGTGAAAAAATCCACCAGAACACATCAAAGGCTTCTGACTTCCTGGCCTTTGCGGGCACTTCTAATTGGTTTCAAGACATGTAAAAGGCGATTTGTTTCCATGAAATAAATGATTTGATTTAATTTCATGTGTCCGCAGCAGAGGACAGATCAGATGCTTCTCTTAGGGATTGTGCGTGCGCCTGAGGGTCAGTGTTATATTCAGCCGGAGACATTAATAGTTTCTCTGCGGCTTTCAAAGAGCGCCGGAGATCACTTAGATTTTCATGAACAGTGACCTTGTTGCAGTTGTGCAGTAATCCTCTGTGACTCAGCCAGGGATATTGCATTAGTATGCTGTGGAACTTCAACCTTGTCCTTCTTAAATCCCATCTGAAATGAGAGGTTCAGCTCTAAACAATCATTGTGTGAGATATTAAGAGGGTAAAGGAGGGAAGCCACATATCTGAAGGAAGATCAGAGTAGCAAAGCCTTTGTATTCCTCTTATAGATGCAATTAAGGTTTGCAAAGAATCATTGCAGGTTGGCGCTTCCACTTCCTCTAGAAGTGAGCGTGCTGTGAGATAAAACAAAATTGATTTTGGCTGCACAATACAAACAGTGCAAACGCTTCTCATCTATAGAACATACTGAGATGGAAAACGGCTAGTAATTGTGTATACTGACCCACCAGTTCATTTATAGATGTCATATACTCGGGGGGAGGAAAGGAATGATGTGAATGGATTTATGATTCACTATTCATATCGAACGCTGCATATTTTCTTTTCTATTTGCATAATGTATCCACCTTCCCTTTTCAGACAACCAGAGTATAGTACAAAACAGTTCTGGTAAGTTCAAGTATATTCGGTGAAATAGCTCTCAGAACCTATAGAAAAAGATAAAGGTGACCATGCTAGCATTGTCTGGACAAGGGGGAATATAGAAATTCCTGCAGCAATAGATGATAGATGGGACAAGTACCTGTAACTAGTCAAAATTAGTAAACTCTTACAATAATGCATTGGAAAATCTATGCGCATGTGAAGTAATATTGCTTAATCACTCTAATCCTGTATTGCAGTTATATAACAACATCCTTTTCTGTGGCCTCCCTGCTAACACCCTTGCACCTCTCCTTTCCATGCTCAACTCTGCCACCCGACTAATTCATCTCTCTCCTCGCTACTCCTCCACTTCTCCCTTCTGCAAATCTCCTCACTGGCTCCCATTCCCTCAGCGTATCCAGTTCAAATTACTAATACTGACCTACAAGGCCATCTACAACCTGTCTACCCCATACATCTCTGAACTAATCTCCAGATACCTTTCCTCAAGGAATCTCCGGTCCTCCCAAGACCTTCTTCTCTCCTCCACACTTATTTGCTCCTCACCCAACCGCCTCCAAGACTTCTCCTGAATAGCCCTTATTCTTTGGAATTCTTTGCCCCAACACGTCCGGCTATCAACCACACTCGGATCCTTCAGACGGAACCTGAAAACCCACCTCTTCAGGAAAGTCTGCAGCCTGCAGTGATTCCCGCTGCCTCCTCACCACTACTGGAGCTACTGCCTCACCATCACTGGACCTGCTGTAACCCCCCAACATACTGTCTCCTTCCCCACCATCCTGTAGCATGTAAGCCCGAAAGGGCTGGGTCCTCTCTCCCCTCTTTATCAGTCTGTGATTGTTAGGTGGTTTGCTGTAAGTGATATCTGTAATCTGTATGCAACCCCTTCTCATGTACAGCACCATGGAACCAATGGTGCTATATAAAAAAATAATAATAATAATAATAATAATAAATAATAATAAATAATAATATAAGCTTATGGCCCCTAATGGGGTATACCCAATCATATACTAAATCAACATATATAATCTACAGTACTAGAGTAGAGAACTATAGTAGAACTAGCCATTAGTGATGAGCAAAGGTGATTTTATAGCATCTTATCCGAGCATGCTTGGGTTTTATCCGAGCATCTGGGTGTGCTCATATATTATGTTCTAGTCCCTGCGGCTGCATGTTTTGCGGCTGTTAGACAACCTCAATAAATGTAGTTATTTCCTAACAAACAGGCAATCCCTGCATGTGTTGAGGCTGTCTAACAGCCACAAAACATGCAGCCGCAGGGACTCGAACATAATATATGAGCACGTCCAGATGCTCAGATAACACACCGAGCATGCTCGGGTAAGACGTTATCCAAGCACGTTCACTCATCACTAATAGCCATCTTAAAAGGCATGTGAAACCTATGTTGGTAAAGTATCAGGATTCATTCCTTTCCTAACTGACCTCAGGGGATAAAATGCAATCTTATATCTTTTCAATGGAACAATAGGTACACTGAGGAAGGGCTAATGAAGACCGAAATTTTTTTTGAACCATTATTGTTGGATTGCTTATTAAATCATTTATTTCATCTCATCTACTCTGAGTGCCATGTTTTCATACATATCATTGAAGAGGATTGGATCCTACTTGTGCACCATTATACAGTAGTGCCGTGGGCATCTCTATATTGCTCATTCCTGTAGGCACATAAAGTAGCTAAACCATGAATGTAGAGAGATCATAGATGAAAGTAATATTAGAGAATTAGTAAAATCTACCATAATCCAATGCATAATGTCTGATTATTGTTTTACCAGCTGGAGATGGTTACAGATCGACTTCAGAATAAAACTTATTGAGTCTACCTCCTTACAATAACTTTAAATAAAAATACACCAGTTATTAATATATATGACTATGTCAAGAAAGTTTATGCTGTTTCTTCAATATGTGGGGTTGAAATTGAAAAGAAATTATTTTAATTTATATCACTGAAACATATGTGCACAGTTTCTTCTGATCCTTTCCAAATAAAAACAGAATTATCAATAAAAACTTCAAAAACAATTTGCTCACAAACTCCACCCTTTTTAAATGTGTTATGCATGCTTTACATGAGGTTTCATGTTAATGTTTAATGAGTCGTTAATGAGATCCACGCTGTGTATACAATAAAAATGGGCAACATTTTCATGGGCGAACATTACATACAAGTTGTATAAGTCTTTTGAAAATTAAATTTTTTGTTGTAGCTAGTGGCATTTAGCTGAATGGTAATCAAGGTCATATTTATTATAAAAGCATACTGCAACAGCCAAGTCAGCCCAGCTTAGTCTTAGCGCCTTTTCTTATATGTGGTATCACACACACTGGCTGCTCCTGCCCCTGCATACCATTCACACCTCTCTGCTACAATAACCTCACCCCCTGCTGCAACTTGTCAACTGAGCCAGGGTCTGTTCTTCACAAGTACCCAGGTTGCAAAAGAACTGAATAAGATCAAAGTTTTGAAGGCTGCAGGTCCTGACGGCATCAGTGCAAGGCTAATGAAAACCTGCGGGCACCAGCTGAGTGAGATCATTACATATCTGTTCAATATGAGCCTGAGAATGGGTATAGTACCACAACTGTGGAAATTATCGTGTGTGGTACCAGTTCCGAAGAAACCTTATCCGAAAGACCTTAATGACTATAGACCTGTAGCACTGACATCACACCTGATGAAGGTATTAGAGAGATTGGTTCTTACACGTCTCCGTCCTCTAGTGAGCTCAGATATGGACCCTCTCCAGTTTGCCTACAGGCCGGGCATTGGTGTGGATGATGCTATTATCCACCTTCTAGATAGGACTCTCTCTCACCTGGAGAAACCTGGGAACACTGTGAGAATAATGTTCTTCGATTTCTCTAGTGCTTTTAACACCATACAGCCAGGTCTACTGAGAGACAAGCTGGGCCTTGGTGTGGACCTCCAACTCTCCACCTGGATCCTTAACTACCTCACGAACCAACCTCAGTTTGTAAAGGTTCGGGACAGTGTGTCAGACAGAGTGATCTGCAATACAGGGGCACCTCAAGGTACAGTTCTTGCCCCTTTTCTCTTCAAACTGTACACTGCGGATTTTACGTGCAACTCATCTAGCTGCTACTTGCAGAAGTATTCTGATGACTCTGCAATAGTAGGCCTCATCACAGGAGGAGATGAAAGAGAGTACAGAAATACTAACCAAGCTTTTGTGGAGTGGTGTCAGAGGAACCACCTTAGGATTAATTCCGGAAAGACCAAGGAATTGGTGGTGGACTTTCGCAAGGGCAAAAATCCACCAGTAGTGGTGAACATTCAGGGAAATGACATTGAGATAGTCGACACCTATAAGTACCTTGGTGTGATCCTCAATAATAAGCTTGACTGGGCCCATCACTTGGATGCAGTGTACAGGAAGGGCCAAAGCAGGCTTTATCTGCTCAGAAGGCTGAGAGCCTTCGGAGTTAGAGGGGCACTCCTTGCATCCTTCTTCAACTCTGTTGTGGCATCAGTCATCTTCTTTGGTGTGGCGTGCTGGGGTAGTGGCATATCAACCAGGGACAGGAATAGGCTGGACAAACTGATTAGAAGGGCCAGCTCTGTCCTGGGATGCCCCCTTGACCCAGTTCAGGAAGTAGGTGACAGGAGGATACTGGCCAAGGAGAGCTACATGGTGCAGAATGATTCCCATCCCATGCATGAAACCGTGACAAAGATGTGCAGTACTGTCAGTGACCGGCTACTTCATCCTAAATGTGAGAGGGAGCGCTATTGAAAGTCCTTCCTTCCTGCTGCAGTTAGGCTGTATAACCAGCACTGTCCAAAACGGAGAACGACCCAAACAGAGAACTGATAGATCCAAAGTTGTGACAGTCCGGTTACATTTTTTTTTTTTGTTTTCGTATATGTACCTACCTACTGTCAATGTAATGCCTTTATGCATCTGTATCTGTACTTGTTCCTGCCTTGCTGCTGTAATGCTCTGAATTTCCCCATGGTGGGACAATTAAAGGATTATCTTATCTTATCTTATCTTATCAACATGTGTAGTCTTTTTCCCCACAGAAACTACAATGTCATAAAGTGAGAGTGGAAAAAACACAGCTTAAAGGAGGCAAAACAAAATAAAATGATCTAAGAAGGCATTACTGTACTGGAAAAGGAATCTCGCAAATGTTTTGTCATTTAAACCTTGTTAAAAATCGATCCCATCTGCATTAAAGGGAACCTGTCAGGTCCCCCATGCCCTCCAATGAACAGCATTCAGCTATGTGTGAGTAGACTCCCTCCCTAGCCAGCCCTGTATAATAATTCTGTTAAATAACTGCTTAAAAAAATAACCTCCGGCTTACCTATGCTAATGAGGGGTTTGACTGTTTGATGGGGCGTTAGTTGCCCCAGACTGTTCAGCCTTCTTTCCATGTCATCACGCCCCTGTGTGCGTGACAATATAATTTGCACGAGCAGCGTCATCACCGCTTATGCAAATCTAGCACATGCGCGCCACTCACTACTTCAGCATTACTGCTGTCTCTGAAGCTGGGAGTTTGCTTCATCGGCTTCAGAGGTGTGCACTGCGCATGACTGGAAGCCATCTTCTAAAATTCCAGTCATGCACAGTGCACCTGTGAAGTTGGGTGTACGCTTCCTGACTTCAGAAGCGAGCACTGCGCATGACCAGACGATTAGAAGATGACTTCTGGTCATGCGCAGTGATCGCCTCAGAAGACTGGAAGTGTGCACTAGGGATGGTTAGGGAGAGAATTTAATCATACATGGTTGAATGCTGCTGGATTGGAAGGTATGGGGGACCTGACAGGTTGCCTTTAAACATCCAAAAAAGTGATAATGATGAAAGACCGCTAAATGACTCTGTCATTTAAGATTAGGATGGGTTTTTTGTGTGCTGTTCAGTATTCAGATTTAGCCTGGACCATCTTCTATGATCTAAGGCCGGTTTCACATTTGCGTTTTATAGCACAGCGGCGGCCTGCGCATGGCTGCCGCTAAGCCCCGCCCCCTCCCGGCTCCCTGCCCGCCCCATCTGGTCATCGCCGCCTACTAGCGCACATGGACGCTTGCGATCTGTGCACCCTATCTTTTGCATAGGGTGTGCAGATCGTGCACTGGCCGTGCGCTAGCAGGATTTTGCCGTGCGCTGCGCACTTTTGAAGGTGCGCCGTGCGCACCGAAATGCAACATGCTGCTTTTGGCGCACACGGGTGCACCTTCAAAAGTGCGCAGCGCACGGCAAAATCCTGCTAGCGCACGGCCAGCGCACGATCTGCGCACCCTATGCTAAAGATAGGGTGCGCAGATCGCAAGCGTCCATGTGTGCTAGTAGGCGGTGATGACCAGAAGGGGCGGGCAGGGAGCTGGCAGAGGGCGGGGCTTAGCGGTGGCCGTGTGCAGGCCATCGCTGCGCTATAAAGCGCAAATGTGAAACCGGCCTAAACCATAAAATACTGCTTGGAGAAGTCATTAAATAACCCAAAGGGATTTAACGATTTAACACTTTATTGTAGAAGCACCAGTTAGACAAAACAACATAAAAACATGAAACATGACAAAATTAAAAGCAAATACAAAATTAAAATCAGAAGGTGGAGGAACATGAACACCATGAACTAATTGTGGTCATATGTAAATAATATAATTAATAAATATATTTATATCATAATGTGCAAGTGCACTGTATACAACAGTTGGTAGAAATAAAGGTTAAACATGAAAATAGTGAAGTGAATATCAAAACCACAAGTGTGGACAATAAACAATGGTGAAAAAGCATTGCTGAACTGGATTCATGGTGGAGACGCTGCTGTTGCGCCCTCACGCCAATGTGCGTTTCACACGCGCTTCCTCAGGGAGTGATTTTGTATTCTTTTTTAATTTTGGCATGTTTCAAGCTTTTATATTGTCTTCTCTAACTAGTGTTTCTACAATAAAGTATTAAATTGTTAAGCCCCTTTGGGTATTAGTAAATTCTCCAAGCAGTTTTGTAGGGTTTATAGTATATCTGTCTCCTTGATTCAGTGCCTCATTGCTCCCTATATGCTTTTGATTATGATCAGGGTTATATTCCTTCTACTATAGGTAATAATATATTACATGGTCATTCTGTATTGTAATACCTAACATTACCATCCTCTTTTCACACGTGTGCTTTCCCTTTGTTATACTTCTGCTCTATTTCGATTTGACTCCTAAGTTCCTACAGTCACAGCTCATTGACTGTCAATCGTAAGTGTGAATATAGTAGTGTTTTCCTGTTTATCCCTACTTAGCTGGCTCTCTGAATGCTTGATTTCAGTTTACTGCCCATTGTGCCAATGCTCTGCCAGTAACAGCTGTGCACCTGTGTGTCAACTATGCCATCTTTGCCTGCTGTGTTTATTAGCAATCTGCTTTATGATTTGCAGGATCTTTTCAGCTCCAAATCTTGCCACTTGCTGCCAGCTTGTTCTGGAAGGATGAGCTTCACAACGTATAGGCTCAGTCAATGCATATTAATGGTTGCACCAGCAGCTGCATTGCAGTCTTCTCTAATGGGCAAATCTGTGTGAATACCTGAAAAAAGAAAGCATTGACTCCACTACTTATTTCCTATTTGCCATGCAATAGCCATGTAGAGTAAAACCTACTGTGTTAATATTACCATCAAGTCTGTCTGTATATATGAAATATGCACACTGTCATTAATTAGAAGAAAATTACCAATAGATAATTTCTATACTATATTATTCCAAAACAATTCAATGCATGTAGTATTAGTGATATTTCCCAATGTATAGGATTGAAAGTGGAGCATTCAAGAGGAAATCTTTTGTGGTGCACAACTTCAGTCCTTCCATGCCTGTGAGATCATACAAGTGACTCATTGGATGGTTTTTCCATAGCAATATACATTAGCTATATGCCGCATTAGATAAAAAAATTACCTGATTGATCCAGAGTAAAGGCCTCGTCACACACAGCGAGATCGCTAGCGAGATCGCTGATTTTGCGACGCATCAGCGATCTCTCCAGCGATCTCGCTGTGTGTGACATGCATCAGTGATCGGCCCCCCCGCCGGGTATCGCTGATCGTGCAGGAACGTCCTGGGCCATGTTTTGATCGTTGGTCTACTGCTGGCCAATGTGCATCGCTGTGTGTGGCAGCGGGAGACCAACGATCAGCCAGCTCCCAGCGCTGTAAGCAGACGCTGGGAGCTGGTATCCAAGGTAAATATCGGGTAACTAAGCACCGCGTGGTGCTTAGAAACCTGCTGTTTACGTTGTATACCAGCTCCCAGCGCCAGCACGCTGGTATCCAAGGTACACAGCGGGTAACTAAGTGACGCGCGCGCTTTTTACCCGCGTCATCGCTGGTCCTGATCACGGGTAAGATCTGCCTGTTTGACAGCTCACCAGCAAACATGTAATGACACACCAGTGATCCTGGCCAGGTCATATCATTGTCGGGCTCGCTGGTGCATTGCTATGTGTGACGGGGGCTTAAGTTTGCATTTACACTGCCCAATTAAAGCTGTTAAATCACTGCTAGTTGGACGATCGGCAGTCATTTAATAGCCTGTTTAGTCAAGCCAATTGCTCCTCCACACACATGATGATTGTTAAGATCAGCCTTCACAGCATGGTGTGGGCAGAGAGTTCCTGTTTTTTTTGTTGTTTTGGGTCATAATTTTATTGAGATGAGAAATTGATTCAATCATTTATTCAAATTGCCATTTTTGGATTCAGGAAGGTATCCTAAATCTCACTCCGCTTAAAAAAGTATAGTTTATTTTTATCAATTAGCAAAAAGAAAAGTGAATGAACAAAGAGAAATCTAAATCACATCAATATTTGTTGTGACCACTCTTTGTTTGAAAAGAGCAACAAAGTATCAATTTTTCTAGGTACATTTGCAAACAGTTTTTGAAGGAACTTACCAGGGAGGTTGTTCCAAACATCTCGGAAAATTAACCACAGATCTTCTGTAGATGCAGGATTGTGCAAGTCCTTTGGTCTTTTCATGCAATCTCACACGTCCATGATGATGTTGAGATGATGATGTTTAGAACAGGAAGCTGTGGGGGCCATATCATCATTTCAAAGACTCCTTGGTAGTGATGAGCGGGTGGTCTCCAAATATTTGGAAGTGCTCGGAGATTTAGTTTCTGTTGCCGCAGCTGCATGATTTGCGGCTGCTTGACAGCCTGAATACATGTGGGGATTGCCTATTTGTTAGGGAATTCCCACATGTATTCAGGCTGTCAAGTAGCCGCAAATCATGCAGCTGCGGCAACAGAAACTAAATCTCCGAGCACTTCCAAATACTCAGAGTTCACCCGAGCATGCTCGGGAAAACCGGAGCAACGAGCATACGCGTTCATCACTACTCCTTGGTCATCTTTACACTGAAGACAAGAAAATCTAGGAACTTGGATGCAGAAAATGCTGTGGAGTGATGAGTCAAAATATGAAATATTTAGCTGTAGGAGAAGGCAGTTTATTTTAGTAAATTTCTGGAGAGTAGTAAAGTAAAGAGTATCTACAGGCAACAGTGAAACATGGTAGAGATTCCTTGCTAATTTGAGGTTGGATTTCAGCAAATGCATTTGGGCATTTTTTTCAGAATAAATGATGTCCTCAATGCTCAAAAATACAGGCAGATACATACCCAGATACTTACCAGTGACCCATTTCCGTCACAGCTCCTCCAGTCCCTTTCCCCTGCTGTCACCCCTCACCTAACTAAAATATTTAACCTCTCTCTCTTCTGGTATTTTTCCCTCCTCATTTAAGCATGCCATCATACATCCACTACTTAAAAAACCATCCCTCGACCAAAACTGTGCCGCTAACTATAGACCTGTCTCTAATCTTCCCTTCATCTCTAAACTCCTGGAACGCCTGGTCCACTCCCGTCTTATCCGCTATCTCTCAGAAACCTCTCTTCTCGACCCTCTCCAATCCGGTTTCCGCTCTTTACACTCCACTGAAACTGCCCTCACTAAAGTCTCTAATGATCTGCTAACAGCTAAATCAAATGGTCACTACTCCATGCTAATTCTCTTGGATCTCTCTGCAGCATTCGACACTGTGGATCATCAGCTCCTCCTCACTATGCTCCGTTCCATTGGCCTCAAGGATACCGTTCTCTCCTGGTTCTCCTCCTATCTCTCCGACCGCTCCTTTACTGTATCTTTTGCCAGTTCCTCCTCCTCTCATCTTCCCCTTACTGTTGGGGTCCCCCAAGGATCGATTCTAGGCCCCCTCCTCTTCTCCTTGTACACTGCCCCTATTGATCAAACAATCAGTAGATTTGGTTTCCAGTACCATCTCTATGCTGATGACACCCAATTATACGCTTCTTCTCCTGACATCACGCCAGCCTTTCTAGAAAACACCGGCGATTGTCTAAATGCTGTGTCTAATATCATGTCCTCACTATATCTGAAACTGAACCTGTCAAAGACTGAACTCCTTGTGTTTCCTCCCTCTACTAATGTACCTATACCCGACATTGCCATTTCTGTGTGTGGTTCCACTATTACTCCCCAGCAACAGGCCCGCTGTCTTGGGGTCATACTTGATTCCGAACTTTCCTTTGCCCCCCACATTCAATCACTGGCTCGCTCTTGTCATCTGCACCTCAAAAACATTTCTAGAATTCGACCTTTTCTTAGCTTTGACTCTGCAAAAACTCTTACTGTTTCTCTTATTCATTCTCGTCTCGACTATTGTAACTCTCTTCTAATCGGTCTCCCTCTTACCAAACTCTCCCCTCTCCAATCTGTCTTGAATGCTGCAGCCAGGATCATATTCCTCACCAATCGTTACACCGATGCCTCTACCTTGTGCCAGTCATTACACTGGCTACCCATCCACTCCAGAATTCAGTATAAACTTATTACCCTCACTCACAAAGCCCTCCATGGCTCAGCACCACCATACATCTCCTCCCTTGTTTCAGTATACCACCCTACCCGCGCCCTCCGTTCTGCTGATGACCTGAGGTTAGCATCCTCAATAATCAGAACCTCCCACTCCCGTCTCCAAGACTATACACGTGCCGCGCCAATTCTTTGGAATGCACTTCCCAGGTCAATACGATTAGTCCCCAATCCCCACAATTTTAAGCGTGTCCTGAAAATGCATTTATTCAGACTGGCCTATCGCCTCAACACATTAACCTAATCTATCCCTGTGTGGCAGAGCCAAAAGTTTTACCATAACCAGGTTCCCCGCATCATTCTCCCACATGCTTTATGCATCCATTAGCCCTTTGTGTCCGTACTGTCACACACCTAACATTATGGCTGGTCCATACAATCAGGGCAACTGTTACCACCCACCTTTCGTGTCTACCTCTTTCCTCATAGACTGTAAGCTTGCGAGCAGGGCCCTCTTTCCTCTTGGTATTTGTTATAATCTACTGTATGTGATTATTGTTATGCTGTAATGTCTATTGTCTGTACAAATCCCCTCTGAAATGTAAAGTGCTGCGGAATATGTCGGCGCTATAAAAATAAAATTTATTATTATTATTACCCATCATGCAATACCATCAGGTAGGTGTCTGATTGGTTCCCATTTTATTCTGCTGCAGGAAAAAGGCCCAATTATACAGCCAATGTCATTAATAACAATCTTCAATGTAAGGAAAAACAAGGAGTCATGGAAATAATGAAATGGCTCCCACAGAGCCCTGATGTCAATATCATTGAGTTTTTCATGGATTGCATGAAGAGACATAATAAGGATTTGATCAAACCACAGCCACAGATTTGTGTTTAGTTTTCCAAGATGTTTGGAACTTCCCTACCTTGAATTTCCTTCAGAATCTTGAGTACATAGAAGAATTAATGATTTCATACTGTTTTAAAGGCAAAGTGTGGTCTCACCAAATATTGATTTCATGAAGATTTCTCTTTTTTTTTTAATTGTCGGCATTTTTTTTTCCAATTGATAGAAAAAACTACGAACAGTTACATTTTTGAAAGCACCCTTAGTTTATAAGAACTTTTCCACATCTGCCTAGATGTTTCTAAAAGTTTTAGGCAGGTGTGGAAAAAATGCTGCAAAACAAGAATGCTTCAAAAATAGAAGCAACAATAGTTTATTTTGGAAAGTATTCTTACTTTGCAGCATTTTTGTCTTTATTGATTTCATATACAATTGCTTTGTCTCTCCTGTATGTGTCGGTTTAATTTTATTGCTCAAAGCAAAATTGTAGATTGCTTCCAATGTAAAAATGAATCTATAACCTAATAAGATACAAATGGTTCATCCTATCTCCTATTGATATGGTTGTTGATACGAAGATTTCATATTCATTTTGTGGAGCCTTAAAAGGAGCCATTTCTACGAGAGGAAATCAAAGTATCTGCCTACAGTGCTGCTGAAATTAAATTGAGTTTGTGTCTGCGTGGGTATGGCTGATATTGTTTTATTGGTCAATGCTAAACATTAACTCTCTGGAAATTATAAGATGTTACACAAAATACCCACAGTCTGTTGTCCGTCCCCTTTTCTGACTAGATAAGGCCCTCGCGTGAAAATTAAGATTCAATTTGCAAATGAAACTCTGAAGAAGCACAAAATAACATCAATTTGAGAAAAGAAATCAAATATCTCTCCGATTTCTCCGACGTGCTTTGTGATCGTGTAAAAAGATGGGAAATTGTTTCATGAAGATCTTTTAATGAGCCCATTATGTCCGGTTCTTTTGATTATTATATTTAAAGTCATTTAGCTACATCTCAAGTGATTTAGCTGGCTAGTCGTGAGCTTTTTAATGTTTTATATAAGAGTAATGCTGATACCATGAATTCTTAATTTATACTAATATATTGGGCCCAATTAGCATGGATTACAGACGTAAATGAGATTGCGAGATCAGTTCCAGTTCATCTATTAATAAAGGCTCCCATATTTGCAAAGGATGGTGTTTCTACAGGTAGACGGCATCAGCTTGTTACAGATCTTGGCTGTATTGGATTAGCGTAATATGTTTTATGTTGTTATTCTACCAAAATATCAGATCACGAAAGAAACATCTACAATTTAAATGGTAATGCATGTTCTGCTGTGGGCAAACACGTGCTTTGTTCCTCCTAAACTGGTACAATAGGGAAACCAATGTTACATCTTTTTTTCTTTAACTTTCCCCCTGACACACAAGAACACGAGACGGATTTTGTGCAAGTTTATTGTGTTACGAGAAAATGTGGAATTTGTACTTTGCTTTAGGCATATTTGTGTAAAGAATTGATTCTTACGTAAACTGTTAAGCAGAACCATTTGGGATATGCCCTAAATCCTGGTCAATTCTACTCTTTCGGAGACCCCTGCTGTACATATCCAGCCTCAAGTGCCTGCTATATAATTCCCTTACTCTCAAAAGTATAATTGTCAAAGGAAGTCGAACAAGGATTATTTTTTAAAAATCTTATAATTAACGTTCACTGCATAGTTAAAGAGGCTTATATTCCCTGCACATGACTATGATCATTAATAAATTCAGTCCTCAGATTAATCCTGTTTTTCACAGCTTGTATTATGCATTGCTGATCTTACTGTCACTCCGCTTTACTTTGTTATTAGCGGCGCTACTACTTATATTCGTACATATTGCACTTTTATATTACATCTCATATTCAACGCTTTTTTTAGAAATAAAATTCTTCATTTTCGTGAGTTACTTTTTGGAATGTTAAAATAGTCATATATTTTGCATCCATTTTAAAAGCATGAAACTAGTCAAATTAAAGTCAAATTAAAAGCTGCGTCATACAGTATCAGCAAAAGTTATGAGATTTCAGAAATCTTATGTTTCATTTTCTTGGCAGAATTGCAAAACTGCAGCGTTTTTTTAAAATCTGTTTCGTGTCAATTTTTTCAGCAATTTTGCAGCATTTTTTAGCCTATAGAAAGGAAAGAACAAAGTGTAAAAAAGCCTGCATAAATGTTTAGTTACATTTTTGCAGTGTTTTTGATGAGTGATGAGTAAAATTAACTTTATTAAACAAGTGTTGTAGACAAATCACACAAGTAATCTGCACCAAAAACGGAGCAACAATACCCATTGGAAACACTGAAACAATGTAAAAAATGAGCGGTGTGAACACAGCGTTTCTGCTACAAAGAAAGCCGGTTTTGACTGCTGGATAAAACGCTGAAAAAATGCACCTTGTCAACATAGCCTTACGATTGATAACAAAGGCTGGCATGGTACCGTACTACAACAATGAGCATCTAGGTTGTAAGGATGCAACAACAATTCTTAAAGGGAATCTGTCAGTAAGATCACACCTCCCCCATACTACCCAAACCACATATATTGTGCTGCAGGTCTTGGAAGATATACAGGTGTCAATGGATTTATATTTCAATATGCATTCCAGAGTAATTTTCACTTATATGCAAATGAGGCGTTAAGTGCTCTGCTCCTTACAGAGCACTTAGGGAGCCACTGCCTCCCAGAATTGTTTTCCCACTCTGCCCCAGCATCTTTAACTTTATTGATAGCTCATTGCCTGTGTGAAGTCAGGTGCCAGGCAAGGATATAACACAGTGAGCTATTAATCAAGATAAGAGGCTATGAGTGTTGGGTAGGGAAACAACTTTTGCTAGTCAGTGGCTCCTTAAGTGCTCTGTCATACCATGAGCACTTAATACTTTATTTGCATATGAATAAAATACTAATTACTCAGGAATGCAGCAACAAAGAGAGTATGTCTATAGATTTATATATCAAACACCTGCATGCCCAAATATGTGATTTGGAGGGTTGATCTTACTGACAGGATGCCTATAAAGGCATTGTCTTTTATTAAATTCGTAAAATTGCAAAATACCTGTAGAAACCAGCAATTTTACAATGCACTGCTTTTTAAAAATCCTCTCAGTTCTCAAGAATGGAGGGATTTGTAATTCTATAATTTATAGCTCACTGCCAAGGTTTTTGGTCACCTCAGAGATGTGTGGTTTAGAAGCCATGGAGCGAGCACTTGTAAGCTGTTTGCTATACAGCGCTGCTTTGAAGTTGGCTGGAAAACTGGATCCTGACAATTTCAGTGCTCCCACAAACCAATGATGATGCAGACAAAGAAGCATTGTTGGTTCTAATTGTCAATCACTAGCTCACCTTTCCCAGCAACCAGGAAGCTTGTGTTAGGAATTGTGGCTCTTTGCTCCCACCTTGGAATGGATTGGATCCAGTGCTACGTTACTCTGGTAGCCATTGTCCTAACCCTGGAGGCAGAGCTACCACACACATGCAGGGGGAAAATGCCCCAATCTTATGAAGTGTTGCTTTCTGGAGTAGTAGAATGTGTGGTGACGTGGGATACCTTATCTCCCACTGATTTTGCTTCCCGGGGAACATGGTACACCAGCTACCAGGCAACATGGGATGCTACTGTGTTTAGTATCCAGAATTGGATGTGCTTAAATAAAAGTGTTCCTGTGCTGAGATAATCTTATAAATGTGCCCCTGCTGTGTACTGTGTAATGGCTGTGTCTGACAGTGCGGACATGGTCTGATCATACCGCAGCTCCTGGACAGAGGTGGACACAAAAGAGAGGATATAGATATTACAGCATGGGATTGTAGCTACTGGTTTCTGTAGAGAAAACATTTTTATGCCTCTTTAAAAAGTTGTTTAACTTCACAGAAAGAATCAGCTGTGATCCCATGCTGTCCTGTCTCTATACTCTCTTTGGTTTCCTCCTGTGCCCAGGAGATGTGATATGACTAGACCATGCTCCTGCATGGTTGGACACATCCATTGCACAGTACAGTACTCAGCAGGGGCACATTTATAAGATTATCTCGGGGCCGGAACATTTAAAAAAAAAATCCAAATGTGGAACTTATTATTATTCAAAGATCCATTGATTAAAATGCACTTTGCTTGTTGGAAAATCCCTTTAAGGTTCAAGCTGGATCATATACTAATGTCATGGACCAGAAGTTCATGGACAAAGCATCAATGTAAAGGCAACTTGTAGTATATGCTACATCAAGAAGTGTTCAGCATACTGGGTCTGTGATGGATTTGAATAATGATCACTAAGAATAGATTGGCTCACGGTCTATAGGCATTAGGGGAGTTGTCTATTTTGCAAAATTCTTTCTTGTTGATCATAAAGTGTCCCATGCTGAAACTCCCAAAGACCAACTATTATCCGTGGGGAATCCTGGAAATTAGTATTCAGTTTCGCTCCAGCTGCACCACAAATGAAGCAATCACAGTTATAAGAACCCGACAGGTCCTCCAAAGTTATCCTACATTACTACGATTTACAAACAATGCCACCCAAAATCGTTAAATTCACCTCTTACATAATACCTAATATTACTAAGCGAAATACCTCATACATCAGTCTACCTTTTTCTAGTATCACAGTAGATTATTACCATAATAATATTCACAAACATCAGCCCATCAGTCCAGACAATCTGCTTATTTCAGGTGTTCTGTGCTGTTCACGTGTAGCCAGCTAGGTACCGCCATGTTTCCTGACTTCAAGTAATGTGATTGAGGTATTTCTATTTCATAGCAGTATTACCCTCCACAGATAGTGGGGTCAGGAATGACTGTGCACAGCTTCTCGCTGTTTGATGATAGGCTTTTACTAGAACTTTTTATCAACTCAGAATTGGATGGCAGTCTGCCAGGAGAAGAGGTCTGATTTATGCCACACGCAGAGCAAGCAAACAGAAATATAGAGTGCTACTGATATAACGTAGCAATGCCGAAAGCCATATTCTACAAGGCAATATTTTCTTTTTCACATTGATACGTCCTGGATTTATCCTTTTCTACAGAAACAATACATATATAATATATAAGAACTTAGATAATTCCTCAATTTCTCCTGTGCCAGTCCAGTTACAGTTATGCCTATAATATATTTTGTCTCAGTTCTCTAAGCACAGCCGAGCCATTAAAAAGACAGAAAGAGGTCTAAGATTTGCTGTTGAAGCGGCATTATATTTGGCAAAGAAGCTATAGTTAAATCATTTTTGGAAAATTGTGCCATTCCTTTTTAAATGGTACTGTTACAAAACGATGAACAAAAAGATTCACAGGACCTTAATCCAGCAGTCAGGTAGGCAAGTCCTTGACTATCAAACCAAGCCCTGCCATCTTCCTCTTCACTGCTTGCTTTTCTACATTTCTAATTGGTAAGCCTAGCATGATGTCATCATTAGGCTTACTAATCTGAAGACGGGCCGGGAATGCTGGTAGGCATGAGGAGGTTTGCAGGACTCTGGTCAGTAACAGACTATCACTATGGCCACAGGATAAGGGGCTTTTCACTTACTTGGGCATTCAGCCCTTGCAGGGATGATCAGAAGATTCAGCAAGGATGGGACTGGTGAGGGTGAAGAGTCAAGGGGCCTGATAGGTGAGTTGTAAAGATAAGGATCTAAAAAAAGCATATAACCTTTTGATGTCCCTTTATGGTTCATAAAAATGGTGGACAGCAGTTGCCATTTTGCTGAATCTATGCAGAAGCAAATTACAAAGAATCCGTACTTTGGTGAATGTGGATTTTTTCCTATTCGAGTAGAATTCGATTAACTCATCTCTAACCCTAATGTAAGAATTCAGTAGTATTTTTTTGTCCTTTATGGTTCATCTGTTATTTCTCTTTGAAATCAATGAATAAACTGACAACAAGTTCCTACCGCTCCTTATGTCTATGGGCTGTGTCTCAGCACATTGTGATACTGCCCAATTAGTGTCTTGAGTAAAGCACCAAGTTCACACTGTGAATGTAATTAGTGCATAAGGCAATGATAGCCACTCAATCTTATTCATGTTCAGTCACTGACCCCATCTATTTTAGGATAATCAGCCTTGTAGTTGTTTTTCTATGCCTTTTCATAGTCCAAGTTGCAGTTTTGTTTTATAAGGAGGCAGCTTTGTACATCTATATATGTGTCTAATATAACTTCCTGAATTGTTCTGCAACTTAATTCTACCATAACCTTTCTACAAGCTCTTCTTTGTGATACAGAAAGACCAAACTATGATGTCATGATAGATGAAGAAATAGAGGACTGCAATATAGTCTGGAGAAGCGTGCCATGATTGAGGAGGAAGGACTTTTGATACTTTGATAATGCTATGCCTGTGGCTAATATTTCTCTTTGAATATTGTTGTCCATTTATAATTGGAAATTTGAGGGGAAGAACAAATTTATGCCTATATGGCCTGGCTGACCTTTTGCCTTAAGGAAATATTCTGAAATATGTTGTAACATTCCATGGAGATCATTAATTTTAAATTCACAAATCCATTCAAGGCAAGAACATCACAGATTGTTTTGTGAAGTACAATTTTTCAAAGACATACCAGAAATTCTAAAATTTAAGCAGAACCTGACCTTAAAATCAAATCACTTTTGTTAGACTTTAGCCTTGTAGTTCCTTAATCTGTTCTGTTTTTTTCCAGTCTTTTTTTGTAGCAAGAATAGCTTAGGCTACTGTAAAACAACAAAGAAGCCCAGTGGAATCCTAAGTGACCTATAATTCAAAGAGATCCTTCAAGATTTATTGGGATCAGTTTGAAAGCAGCTCTATCAAACTAGTATGTGATGAGTAGGGATGAGTGGACAAGTGGAAGTTCCGGTTCAGATACCTGACCAAAACTTTATTCCAAAGTTCGGTTTGGGCACCATAACTGTACCCAAACTTGAACCAGAACCCAAACTCCATTAAAAGCAATGGAGACCCGAAATTTTGAGCTAGAAAATATTCTCTCTCTCTGCAACAGAATTCTTCCGGAACTGCAAACATTGCAATGGACTTACGAGAGAAGTCCCTGTTCGGCGTTTAGCAGCGGACATTAACTGTCTGGTATGAACTCCAAACTTTTAAGTTCAGGTTCGCTCATCTCTAGTAATGAGAAACTAACCCAAAAGCACAGATAGAGTATCACACTTAAATAAGTATTTGTATAATAAAGATTAGACAAGGAACTGGAAGATGATCTCCAACCACAAGACATGTGGCAGGCAATGTACAATAACTGTGTAAAAAATGCTTGAAAGACTCCTACTATTCATTTCAGTGTCAATCTTCTTTCCTGTTGATATGTAGAGTTTTTCCATGATTTTTTTTCATTCCAGGTGGAAAAAAACAGGCATGTCATTTATTTTAAGTCGATTCAGATGTAATCTGCTTCAAATTAGATTTTGTCCATTCCAAAGGCTGCAGAATTAAATGCTTCAGCAAAAACTTCTTCTAAGGCACTTCCAAATCACTTCAGGAAAATGAAGCCTCTTCAAAAAAATGGAGCATTGCCTGAACCTCTTTCCACTTGAAAAACTGTAACTTTGAATGCCTCAAAAATAACTTGAGGGTTTGTGGAGCAGAAACTGAGTGAAAGCTAAATAAAAACTCTCAAAATCTTCTTTCAAATCTCAAAATGACTGTGTGCACACTAAGTTTTTTGAGAAGTTTTTGGAGCAGAAACTGGGTAGAAACTCTCCAAATCTGCCTCCAAATCTCAAAACGCCGCAAAAACTTTGAGTTTTGCTCATTGGCTATGTGCACATGGCATCGTTTAGTCTTCACTCACTAAGTCAGATTTCCTCAGGTCGATACACTGAAAGTTTTGCCTTCGTTTTTGTGCCTTCTGCGGCTTTTCACTATATCTTCTTATCTTTTATTAAGAGAAGCTGCCAGAAGAATGAGCAAGATACTTCTTTTAACCGCTCCAGGTTTTCCAAACTTTGAAGTAGTTAAAATACGTAACAAAAAAATGGAACATGTGCATAGCAAATATTTTTTTGCTCATGCATATCTTTCTTGCAGCAGGTGTCAATGTCTTTTCCTCTGCACTGTTCAGTTCCAAGTGTACGCACCTGAAGAATCAACATGTTCTTTTTTTAACAAATGAATATTGTTTTTCTTAATAAAGATTTACAAAATAGAAATACAAAAAGGATACAGAGATTCAAAACATTCCATCCAGCAAGGAAGTGATGTAAGACAGAACATGTACACTGCAATGTTGTTTTGTCATTGCTGTGCTTAAGGCTATGTGCACACGCTGCAGATTGGTCTGCGGATTTTTATCTGCAGAACCACAGGTAAAACCGCAGGTAAAATTACCTGCGGATTGGCCTGCGGATTGGCCTGTGGTTTTCCCTGCGGCTTATCACCTCTACAATGGAGGAGATGGTAAACCGCAGCAGAATCCGCAGAAATTAAGTGACATGTAATTTCTTTCTGCGGATTCAAAACCGCAGCTTTTCCGCAGTTAAAAATCCGCAACATGTGCACAGCAGATTGTAAATCACATAGATTTACATGGCACTGTACACTGTCTGCAGAACTGCTGCAGATCCGCAGCGGCCAAAACTGCAGCGGATCCGCAGCAAAAACTGCAGCGTGTGCACATAGCCTTATTGTCATTTCATGGGGTCTTTTTGCGACACTTTTTCAGGCAGAATCTGCCATGTACTCATAGGCTTGTATAAAAAAACCCTAGCTCTCGGTGCAGTATCTGTGCTTTACTCCTCTGCGGAGTCTCCTCTGCTGCTCCCAATGTCTGCTATTGTCTGCAGCGTTGATGTTACATTACCATTGCTGCAGCCAATCTGTGAGCTTAGCGGCTCTGAGATGGTTGTGTAATTTACTAGTTGCACACACTGTTTTTATGAAGTGCTGTCAATGTGACGTCAGTGCTGTAGAAAATAACAGACCCCCGCAAACTTGTTGCCGAACTACTGGAGGGTGGGTAAAGCAGAGTTTATTTTTTTAGAACATACTTTGCCTGACCACAGGGGTTTTCTGAAACTGGAAACCCTTTAGATATAATATCCAACCATCTCATTTAAACAACTACTGTAGGTCTTAGAAAGGATTAACCCAATGAATGTGTCTTTTTCCAGTAATTATACAGCCATGGAATTCACATGTTACCAAATGGAACACCGTTGTATCCAGTCCATCAACAGTAGTGTAGTGACCTTTTAAAGGGCTCTCTGCTTAAGGCCATGTTCACATGCTCAGTATTTGGTCAGTATTTTAGGCTGGTTTCACACTTGCGTTTTTTTGCGCTGGATTTTAGCACTAAAAAACGCATGCGTTTTTTTCCTATATTTTGCATGGGATGCGCTTATGTGCGCATACACATGCGTTTGTATGCGTTTTTCCGCGCATGCGTTTTTTTGCGGTATGCGCTCGGGCGCACAAAATGCATCCTGTTGCATTTTTTGGGCGTCCGACTTGCCTCAAAAAAACGCATGCGCGCAATGCGTTTTTTTACAGCAAGACACCCATTATAAGTCTATGGGTGTGCATATATGCGCATTGGCATGCTTATGTATGCGTTTTTTTGCACATGCGTTTTTTTTTTTACCATTAGTTAGACAATGGAATTTAGGGGTTTGGGTTAGAGTTAGGGTTAGTTAAGGGGGTTTAGGGTTAGGGTTAGCTAGGGTTTAGGGTTAGGGTTTGGGTTAGGGTTAGTAGGGTTTGGTTAAGGGTTAGGGTTAGGGTTAGTATGGTTTGGTTAAGGGTTAGGGTTGGGGTCAGGGTTAGGGTTAGGGTTAGGGTCAGGGTTAGGGTTAGGGTCAGAGTTAGGGTTAGGGTTAGGATCAGGGCATGGTTTGGTTAAGGGTTAGGGTTAGGGTCAGGGTTAGGGTCAGGGTTAGGGTTAGGGTTAGTAAAGTCATGGTTTGGGTTAGTGTGAGGGGCCACCTAATGTTGGAAAAAAACGCAAACGCGGTAAAAACGCACTAAAAACGCATACAAATGCATAAAAACGCTGCATTTTTTTCATGCATGCTCATAAAAATGCTTGAAAAAAACGCAGCGTTTGTATGCGTTTGCATGCGTTTTTTCAATGCGCTTTTTTGCGGGAAAAACGCGCTGCAAAAAAAAGCAAGTGTGAAAGTAGCCTTACCTCAGTATTTGTAAGCCAAAACCAAGAGTGGAACAATCAGAGAAAAAGTATAATAGAAACATTTGCACCACTTCTGGATTTATCACCCACTCCTGGTTTTGGCTTACAGATACTGATGTAAAATACTGACCAAATCCTCAACGTGTGCACTATTTATGCTTGTAGGAAAGATCTCTTGATAGTAAGCTGATTACAATATGTCTACCTGTTTTTTATCTACTCTAACCAAGAAATGAGTTGCTTAAACAGAGGAGACTCTCAAATTTCTTAGAATTTCCAAATAGGATATATATAAAATGAGTTTTGTAAACCAGATAACCCCTTTAATGTCAACATCTTCATATTCATTAGGTGTTTTGCCTTCTTTTCCATCTTCACACTGAATTGACATTTATTTTGTATTAGATAGTGTTACCTCCCAATATAATTTTTTTTAATAATGTGAAAACATTTTCTTGTCCTGCTACTAATCTGGTCTCCATTCTCATATGTCTTCTATATATTCACTCGAGTTTTTATTATTGCCCTCAAGCTACTTTTCATCAACTTAAGGCCATAATTGTGCTATTTATTTTGGCACTAATCATGCCGGACAAGACTTGTTTAAGGAAAACCTAGCATTTTACCAGTTAGCAGATGCCCCCAGATAGATCTGTACCATGGATCAGATAATCATGGCTAAGTTTAATGGACACTCAACAGATTGCCATGCTAATCAACTGCTAATTGGGATCTTTTAATTTAATTACTTTAAATGTTTTACATATGGGCAAAATGTTATGTTAATGAGGGAATGTTTAACAGGGTAATATCAAGCAAGTATATATTGTAGCTATGTCTTTTCAGACAAAATTCATTTGGTTAAAAGAAAAAGAAAGGAAATTGAATAAAATGTAGGCTCGTTTACAGGATTTTTTTTAAAGAATTAAGGTACTGTCACACTTAGCGATGTACCAGCGATCCCGACCAGCGATATGAAGCGGTCAGGATCGCTGGTACATCGCTAAGTGGTCGCAAGTGAGCTGCCACACAGGCAGATCTCACCAGCGACATCGCTGGGGACGGGGGTCGCTACTTACCTGTCACACTTGGCGATCCTGCGTCCTCCCGCCCGGCTCCACGCTCGTCGCTCGTCTCTCCACAGGAAGCGGACGACGAGAAGCGGTCCTGAACGTTCTCGCGCGATCAGCGATAACCAGCGGGGGAACCGGTCATAGGTAAGTATCAGACACGGCGATATTGCTAACAATATCGCTATAACGTCACAAGTTATAGCGATATTGCTAGCGATATCGCTTAGTGTGACAGTACCTTTAAATGCATGGTGGAGATAACAATCCATGGAAGATGAAAGTTTTCTCCATGGAGCAGGTAGTAAAATACTTCAAATGGGCTCTCTTTGGGTTAAGGTAACACGCCAAGTTGTGCTTTACCATTTCTTGAACTCAATCTTCACCTTTCACTTACAGTATGTTTTAGCTTGTATTACCAAGTTTTAGGAACACACTTTAAGGGAGGGGGACCAGGATTAGCTGACATGTCACCTTTTGTGATTGTTGGATCCTGTGACTGTAATTCTGTAGATGCTGATAAAACACCTTGCTGAAAGTTCTTACTCATGGAACAGGATGTATGCATCTAAAAAAGCCCCAGTGATCACTGTGAAAATTGCTAAATCATTCATTTTAATAAAGATCATGATATGAACACAGGAACTGCCAATTGTTGCCACCAAAATACGTGTAACACAAAAATCTGATGGTTCATTTTCTGATGAAAGATTCCCTTTAAGGGCAACATCATGAATGAATGGAGCTACGCCAAGTAAGCACTGAAGCATGTGTAATTAATATGAAATATGCCACTTGTCACCTGTTTTTCTGATCACTTCAAGTCGTAGTTCTGCCATGGCTAATATTTTTCTGACCTCTCAGTGCCCTCCACCAGTCACGATATTATGCCATAACATACTATACATACAATAATAAATGACAGACCCTGGCCACAGATTAGGATGACCTTCCACTGTGAAGAAACTCATAACATTTGCATTTTTGAAAATTTTTTTACTCTGCAATCCTGTACAGTTTATACTTGTTCTTGGAGCTAGTAGTGTGTTCCGCAAATTATGCTAATAACCACAAAAAGGAAAGTGTTCTGCCTTTACACTATTTGTTCATCCCAATTAAAATGGACAAACTAAACACCAGGGACCACTCAGGGAATAGATACTACAGTCTATACATGAAAAATATCCGCCATAATCTGCTAAATGTCATTTTATGAAACAAAATTGCCATAATCTATTCTATTATTTCTAAACACTGTTTTTCAGTGATTCCTTTGTATCCCCGTTCATACTGCACCCACACACACAAATGATACACTACTTGAAAGGTAAACTTGCCCGCTTCAGCAAGAAAATAGCCAAACAAACCACACATCCATGATTTGATCACAAAATACAGTTTAAACATTAATTTTCATAAACCTGCAGTAAGGAAAAATGACCTGCAGGTGGCACCACAGTACCCCAAAGCACGCTACCAACACATTTGTAAACATGCACTGCTTTTTCGCTAATTACTTCACCCCACACATACACATGATGCACCACTTGAAAGGTTAACTTGCTCCCTTCAGCAAGAAAACAGCCAAACAAACCACACATTCACGATTTTATCACTAAATACAGTTTAAACATTCATTTTTATAAACCTGCAGAAAGACACAATGACCTGCAGGTGACACCTCAACCAGAAAACATTTTTTGGCCTCTACTTATCAAACAATTTATTGTATTACCAATCTACATGTTATTATTATTTATTTATATAGCACCATTATATAGGACCAATGATTCCATGGTGCTGTACATAAGAAGGGGTTACATACAAATTACAGATATCACTTACAGCAAACAAACTACCAATGACAGACTGATACAGAGGGGAGAGGACCCTGCCCTTTTGGGCTTACATTCTACATATATAAATACCTGTCTGTGTTCATCAGCTCATGAAATACATTTACATTTGACCAGCTTTCTTTTTCTGAAATTGCCTGCGCCCCTGATGACCAATGTGCAAAAATTTCATACGGGCCAAGCTAGTCTAGTAAATATTAGTAGTCTAGAATACACTGAAAATCTGTTATCTCTTACTATCTCCCTAGTAACAAAATAAATGCTTTTTCTTTTTAACTACTTTGTACACCCTGATGTACAGCAGCATCAGGGTTCCTGTTTAGGGAACAGGCTTAGGAGCTGAGCATAACAGCAGTGGCTGGAGCTAGCTTCAATCACTGCTATTTAACCATTTAGAAGCTGCTGTTAATCACTGACTGCAACATTTAAAGAGAACCCGTCATGTACCAAAACTCTATTAACCTGCAAATATTATGTTAATCTGCAGGCTAACAGCATTGTAAAGCCATGTGGCCACTGGGTGGGAAGTCCCGTTGCCCAGAATAAATTAACTTTATGCCTCTTGGAATTCTCCAGCTTTCAGTTATAGAGGCATGGCTTCAGTTACTGTTCAGTGCATAGTGATTGGTGGATGTAACCACACCCCAGGACTGACTGACTGACAGCTGGTTGAGCAGTGCATCAGTACAGAGATGGCAGTTAGTGCCAGTGCTCACTATGTGCTGAGTGGTGCCTGAAGCCATACCAGCCGCACCTTAATGACTCTTAGCCCAAGCCTGCCAGGAGAAATAAAGTTTATTTCCATCTAGATGCCAGACTTTCAGTGCAGTAGCGGCATGGCTTTAAAAGCTACTAATTTTGAGATTAACACCATATCAACACGTTAATAGCATTTTTCATGTTCCCTTTAAATCGCTTGGTTGCCAGTACATGCATGTACTGATACCTATGTCCCCTGCAACATGATTTTGGGGTGCCAAAGGCTGCCATGGCAATTGTGGGCCTACTAAAAGCTGCCTTTATTGGCATCATGATCCTCTTTTGAAGTCCATTCTGTGGCTGGGCTTCATAGATTGCGAAATTTACTAGCAAAACATTTACCACAAGAATATCAATCAAAACTGTAGCTTGTCGCACAATAAACAAGGCAGTGTACAGCCCTATCGATGGGAAATTAAAAATGTTACACGTTTTAGAAACCAATGACAAAATTTAAAAAAAACATGTTGAAAGTGTGTATTTCAACCATTACACCCCTCACAGTTTTCAGCACTTTTCTGGTAAAGTGAATGGCATCATTCAAAAGTACAACTTGTTCCACGGATAACAAAAGGTCGATGTAAAAAAATAAAACAGTTGTGTCTCTTGGAACAATGGTAGAAAAAAGCGCACAAACAGAAAATGTCTTGGTCTTGAAGGTTTAAAGTAATTTAGAAACTTCCATATCGGTTGTAAGGTTTGATTGTTTTAACAATGCCGAATACTTTAAATCAGAAATACATTCAAATGATGTTTGAATTCAGGACCTGAGCAAATATTTTGGAGAATTCACATATAAATCTAAAATTGTATGCTTTTCATATCAAGAGAATCTGGCAAGCAGGCAACACCACCAACTCTTAAGTCTTAACCCTTACAGGCAGGCACAGTCAGTTACAAGGAATATAAAAATCAATGTCAGTGGTTTTCTAATCTTATCGATCCCATCAACAAGCTTTCTAGTTTTAACAAAGCGCCTCTAAAGGGCCTTTTACACATAGCGATATCGCTAAAGCATCACCGATTTTGTGACGCAACAGCGATATCGCTAGTGATCTCGCTACATGTGACACTTACCTCCGACTGGCCCCCCTGCTGGATATCACTTATCACACATGAACGTCCTGGGCTGCTTTCTTCTCGCTGGAGTCCCGCTGGCGCATGGACGCAGGCGGAAGACGTCATCATCGCTGCCGTCTGACAGGTAAGTAACGATTGCCGAGCATCGCTGCGTCGCTGGTGAGATCTGCCTGTTTGGCAGCTCACTAGCGACCATTTAGCGATGCACCAGAGATCCTGACCGGGTTGTATCGTTGTCGGGATCGCTGGTGCGTCGCTAAATGTAATGGGACCTTAAGTCTGTAGATGTTGTTACCTGGCTGGGCTGGACAGGACAGAAACTGTAAAGAGTGTTCCATTTCTTTTATTAAATGTAAAGTGTACCTTACATTCATGTGTTACAATGTCTATGTTTACTTAACAGTTGTTTGAAAAGTAAAACTTATCTGGCTTTCAATACAATTGGCAGAGAGCTTTCCTGAAGTTCTCAATGTACCTAGATGTACAGAACTTAGAGAGCTTGGAATTGGATATGAGCTAATTGATTTGATGCAAATTGAATTTTTGGAAATTTACTATATCATGAGAAATTGGAACAATTTACATTTCGATTTGTGCGAATCGCCAAAAATGGCCTCCTCAATTTTTACACAATGTAGTTGACTGAATCACCCAGAGCAGGCTCACATGACATAAGATGCAACCAGTGGTGAGGTGCTGCCCATTAATGCCTTACAGTTTTTGCAGCACATAGTTTGGCTCAGCAATCACATAGTATATCACAGCCTATCATGGTCTGTATAAAAGCTAAAGCAGGAAATGCAGCACCACATTCATTTTGAAATGGATCCGTTTAGAGAGAGAATGTCACATCTTGGCAATAGAAATAGAAAAATCCCCAAAATTCTGAATATACTGTACAGATAAGGTGTGTGACGAAGTAATAGTGAAGAATGGTTACCATCTGTTTACCCGTAGGCATATATATATGGAGTTCACTTTGATATTACTAAGGCTGTGTTTCTGTTAAAGAGCATGAAAAGGGTTGCATACAGTCCTAGGATATTTGAGAGTCTAAGGCTACTTTCACACTTGCGTTTTTTTTCTGCGCGTTTTTTGCGCACACAAACGCATGAAAAAAAAGCATCATGCATTTGTGTGCGTTTTTTGCGGGTTTTGGTGTATTTTTTTGAAAAAAACGCATGCTTTTTTTGTGCATACGTGCGCATTACAATGCGCACGTATGCGCACCCATAGAATAGAATGAGTGTTTTGCTGTAAAATACTTATTGCATGCGCATGCGTTTTTTTGGGGCAAGTCGGACGCACAAAAAATGCAACAGGATGCATTTTGTGTGCCCGAGCGCACACTGCAAAAAAACGCATGCGCATACAAACGCGTGTGTATGTGCACATATGTGCACCATGTTAAAGTATAGGGAAAAAACATGCTTTTTTTGCGCTAAAACACAGCGCAAAAAAACGCAAGTGTGAAACCAGCCTTATACACTTTTTTCAGGACAGTACTTTATGCAAAACACATGCTGAGGAGACACCATCACATGTTTTTCAGCGCAAGCAATGACTAGCCAGGTCTTTCCCCGG
Source organism: Dendrobates tinctorius (assembly GCF_039654945.1). NCBI lineage: Eukaryota > Metazoa > Chordata > Amphibia > Anura > Dendrobatidae > Dendrobates > Dendrobates tinctorius. The sequence goes on along the minus strand of NW_027361948.1, from coordinate 3,081,361 downwards.
GAAGGAACAACCACGGGAAGGGCAGTCTCCGATGAAGGAAACCACCTATGCCAAAACATGGTATCCATCCAAAGACAGCTGTTTCGGGGTATTTCCCCTCATCAGTGTGGAGTAGGAAACTGGCCAGTAGGAGCAATGCCTAGTAGAAGACTGTGAAAAATGAGACATTGGAGACTGCCCTTCCCATGGTTGTTCCTTCCCAGGGGAAAGACCTGGCTAGTCATTTCTTGGGTTGAGAAACATGTGATGGTGTCTCCGCGGCTTGTGTTTTGCATGTTTTTACATATTTCCCATAAGGGATGGGAGCATTGCTCTAGAATCACTGCGTTAAGAAACATGTGATGGTGTCTCCGCAGTGTTGGATGTTGATCTCCATGAGTTCATTCATCCTCATTTTTCACTTGCAGTACTTTAGACTCACAGCAAATATATTGATGCATATTGAGTTTTTGGGAAAAAATTTGCCGAAGCTGGCAAATTTGAATTTCAAAAGACATGATCATCTCTACTGGGGATATATCACTGAGTAAATAGTTGGCTGGGTGACAACTACTCTTGGAGCTATTATTGCAGTCCTATTCACTGAAGAGAATTATTAACAACTTGACGAGAAAGGACAATGCAAGGTTTTCAATTATCTGGTCACATTATAGTAAAAAATTGATTGGAAACAAATAGGTATGATATACAGTAAATTGATCCTGTGGGGTCATATGAATCATAGGTTTAGGCCTACACATTCCAGTCTTGCTGTGAAAAAGTATCAATTAAAGGAGGTAATGGAAGTGCTAATATTGGACTTGTCGCCATGTCTTGTAGGCATGAAGCATATGTGACATTTTACGGCGCAAATATAAAGCCGTAGGTAATATATACACAATGCACTTCGGCAATTACAGGTTGTGTTATTACTATTATTCAGGAATGTGCCATGGAGCAGCAGCAATAATAACCATTCGCAATGCCATTATAGTATACCCACAGTTAACTCCATTCATACATGTTTCGCTATGATCTTTGAAAACACAGGCGACAGGCATCCAGGTGGGAAAAAGGAGTAATATGTTAAACCACTGACATCCAGTTTGGAAGCTGCAGTTATCACATGGGGTGCAGGGAATTCGACGACACAGCGGTGGCATGTAGCAGAGGGAATGCTAGTGTAAATCATTGTTTTAATGTTGTACTATCAAATGGTAGAAAAGGGAAAAGCCAGAAACTTTTGGAAAAATATGTTTTAACCTGGGAACCTTTGGGTTTTGGATGTAAAATTGATGGTGCTATGTTTGTGATACCTTTCAGAGCACGGAGATAAATGAGCTTCATAGATGTTGTGATATATGAGCTGCGGAGCCTGCAAATGCCTGTTCTGAGGATGTGATAAGTTAGGGACAGAAGGCTTGTGAATGGGATCTCTGAATAAATGGTTCCCACAGCGGGAGACTGAATCATTGTTGGCTGATCCCATATATCACAAGCGCAGGCTTTCTTTTGATACTAAGTTATAAATTTCAGGGTTGCCAGAAAAGTGAAGAGGATATTTTATTTCATTTCTGACTGCGTATTAAGTTTTTACTCACCTTATGGGATGTTATTGAGCCCGACGTGCCAACCACAAAGAACACTCATATTTGTAATAGCACATTAATTATTGTTCCAGCACATTCAGGGTTCTGAGACTCGTGAAAATATTATTATCTTGGGATATTATCACTCCCGTGAGCTGAAGAGGATTTCAACAAAATGAATATTGAAATAGAGCTTGGAAATACAATGTAAAGTTTACTGCAGCGTGCTCTGAGAAATATTACATTCTGCCACAATTGCAATTCCTATTTGTGTGTGTTATGTAGTCTGAGACTGAAAGATTAGTACTACATGTAGAGTCTTTTGCTTTAACAAGATCTCCCACACTTGGTATTAAAAATTGATTATTGTACAGCTCTGGCAAAAATTAAGAGACCACTTTCAAATGTTCAGTTTGTCTGATATTTCTCTTTATAGGTATATTTTTGAGTAAAATGTAATTTGCTCTTTTAGTCTACAAATTTCTGACAACATGTCTCAGAATTTCCAAGCAATCATTTTTTTTTTTTTTCTGAAAAGGAGAAATGGTCAAAATTAAATAAAAACAGTGCTTTCAGTTCATAATCATTTAGAAACAGCAATACTAATGTTTTAACTCAGGAAGAGTTCAGAAATCAATATTTTGTGGAATAACCATGATTTTTAAAAACAGCTTTCATGCGTCTTGGCATGCTTTCCACCAGTCTTTCACACTGCTTCTGGTGCAAAAATGTAAGCACTGAGCAGTTCTTCTTTGTTTGATGGCTTGTGACTATCCATCATCCTCTTGATTACATTCCAGTAACCAATGGGGTTTGGATCTGGAGAATGGGCTGCCCACATGGTTTTGATGTGGTGGTCTCTTAATTTTTACCAGAGCTGTAAATACCACAGCTGGTAGAATGCCCTTTATACCTATGTGCGGACATATTCTAAACTGTACTAAAGTCAATATAGTTACCCAGTTACCCACACTTGTGTGATTCTGCTCAAAAGGGTCTTTGATGAGAGAGCGGTCTTCTATGTTGCTAGAGGTTACATTATCAACTTGTATGAGTATCAGAAAGTATACTTATTGTATAAAATATTCACAGTAATTTAAACAATACTCAGTATCAGGGACCATAGTGAAGGGTTATACATCAACACAACATGCATTATATAGACTAACGGTGAACAAAAACCACATGATCCACGGAAAAAGGCTCTGGTGCTGAAACGCGCGTTGGGGTTCCTGGTACCACATTCAGCTCTTGTGATATGATTACTTATGCCATGTACTAATACATACCATTTGTTTAAGTTTTTTTCACACCATGCTTTGACTCAGAGTTTTTCTCTATACTGACTAAAGTAGTTACTGAACATTATTTAAATATACTACCCATATAACTATTTTACTATACACTGTACTATACGGTCTCTCTCCTTGATCTTTTCTGATCCATTTATACCAAATGTATTCTACAATATATTAATTATGCCGTTGCTGACATGTGGTTGGAATTTTTTGCTTTGTATCTGACGTTTTTAATGGTTTTCAATAAAGTTTATTTTATTAATTTTCCTTAAGATCATGTGGTTTTTCTACACTGTTTTTTCTATATGATATATGTTGCTAGATAGTACTCTTGGAAAAATCCAATAATATGCATATTGTACTTTGTTAGCACTTATACTAGACAGATAAAATACTTGAGATAATAAATAGGGATGAGTGGACTCGTGGAAGTTTGGTTTCTGGTACCCGACCTGTACTTTAGTGCAAAGTTTGGTTCGGGGACCATAATTGTAGCCGAACTTTAACCAGAACCTGAACGCCATTTAAAACATTAGAGACCTGAACATTGGATCTGGAAAAAAAAATCTCTCTCTCTGTCTCTCTTACCCTGGAACTCTGGACATTGAAACAGACTTCCAGGAGAAGTCCATGTTTAGCGTTCAGCACCAGACACTAACTGTCAGGTACGAACACATAACTTTTAAGTTCAGACTCACTCATCTCTAATACTAAACTATCTACCTTGTCTACCTGTGCCTTAAACAGAACTCCCAGATCCATGTTTTGCACTGTGCAACCGGGCCATGATGCACAGACTGGAACAGGTCTCCTGACACAAATTTGGCCACATCATACATTTTTTAGCCAGTCCGTGCATCAGGTAACTAAACTATGACAGTCATGTCTGTTGACAAGGTTGTCAGCTGTTTACAATAACAATCATGAAAATTGTGACTACTGAATAAGTTTAATAACTGGACTTGAGATGCATTTGAGAATCTTTAATTTGGTCCCTGCTAAATATGGTCAGCTGTGGAAGGCATTGAATGTACTGTGCTTTATCTTTTTGAAGGACCTAGCTGTCCCCACTAGAGTTGAGCGACTTTGGTCGGATCGGGTTTCATGAAGCAAAATTTGTTTCAGATGAAACTGGTCCGACTAGGGGAAAAAAAGTCGGAATTTCGTCCGAAACCCGACCCCAATGCAAGTCAATGGGGAATAAAAGTCGGCATTGAGTGGATGAATGTCATCCGCTCAATGCCGACTTTTATTTCCCATTGACTTGCATTGGGGTCGGGTTTCGGACGAAACTCCCACTTTTTTTTGCCCTAGTCGGACCAGTTTCATCTGAAACAAATTTTGTTTCATGAAACCCGATCTGACCAAAGTCGCTCAACTCTAGTCCCCACTACTGACTTGTCAAGCATAAAAATTGTGGATCAGCCTATAACTATGTGTCGTGACATTCCCATATTAATCCCCTAAATACCTCCTATATATCTATAAATTCATTAATAATGGTGTCATGATACCAGTGCTGGGTGACCGGCACTGCTGGGGTTAATGTTCTGACCTCAGTGCAGACTCTCACCTGCACACCTAGGGACCTATTATGGTGGCCTCTCATTGGTTCTGGGGAGGCTTCTTATAGCCTCAGGAAGCTCCCATCCCCCCGTCAGTTATACTTTCGCCCTTGGCATTGTGTGGTGACCCCTGAGTGTGTTAGTGCTGTGTTCTGGTTGCTTGATTCTCTGTGTATAACTCGGTCTGTTCTCTGGATTTTGCTTTGGATTCTGCCTGGTACCTTCTACGTCTGTTTGGTTTTGATCTCTGCTTGGCCCTGACTATCCGTTCTGTCTCATCCCTGGTACTTTACTGATATCTTGTGTATGACCTTTGGCTTTGTCTGACCTTCCGTCTGTTTATCCCTCCTGTACCTTGCTTGCCTGTACTGTGCATGACCCCAGCTTTGCCCGACTTTGAGTTTTCTACCTTCTGTGAAAGCAGGACGCTAAACCCCGCCCCCTTGCAGTCACATGAACGTTCACATGACTGTAGGTCCTGTGCCGGCTTGCTAAACTTCTACATTCAGGTCCTGTGCATCTTTATTTTCCGGCTGTTCTTGTCCCCAGGGGTCCCTACGGTGCGGGTGAGTCCCTGCTTAGCGGAGGCTCTACGCCGGCGCTGTCAGGACCCTGACAAATGGTATGTCAAAGGGTAATGTCCTTGCACAGAAATGATACTGTCAACAATGATTGAACAGTGCGTAGGGACACACCCCAAACTGGTAACACCATTTGTCAATATATTTATAAATTACTAATTGGAATAATAGAGGAATGACATGACACAAAGATATAAGAAAAGATGCTCCAGGATCTCAGGAAGAATCAGAATTTACTAAACAGATACATCTGGAATGCTTGAAGTGTCCTTGTTAAACTTCAGTTACCATTATAGTCTTATGATCGAATGTATGGGCTTGTGCAGCTGACTAAAAATTGGACGAATGCCATCTGTCGTTTTGACAGATAGCACTAAACCCCATGTTATTCTATGAGACCACATATCTGATTTTTTTCATCGGGCAGAGTGAAGCAAGGTAACAAAATTGCAGAATGCACAAGTTGCATCCTAATATCGAATGACTCTCGGACATTTATGTCTATGGGAAAAATCAGACTTTACTTAGATGACATCCGAGTAGTCTGATTTTCACGGACTGACAGAATGGAGAAGATGGAAATCATTTTTTTTTGCTCTCCACATCTGAGAAAATCAGATCATACTCTGACCAGAGTTTGATCAGAGTGTGATTAGCATAATCAGACCTATTTTCTGGGATGAGAGAAAAATGGTTGTGTGGCCCTAGCCTGATATTGGATCATAATCATAAGTCAAAAAGAGTTTTATTGACTTACACTGGAATGTTTGACCTCGACAGCGGAAAACACTGGTATTTTCATCCTGATCAATATGACATTTATGTAGAAACATCAATATTCGGTTATTACACTGTATAGAATAGTTAACATTTCATATACATTTCATATACATGAATATTGTACCTAAAATAAACTTACTCGTATTCTAAGCCATGACAAGGCCAGGTCCTAAGTATTGTATAAAGAACATATTTCCTCTAACAACATCTTCCATAATGCTGAACACACTATAGAAATATTGCAAGAGAGTAACAATACAGCCGAATCTGCTCTTTCCATAACTAACACTCCTTTTGTTTGCTGGAAGAAGCTCTTTCAAAGAAATTTAATTACAAAGCCTTTGATCAATTAATTTAAATCAAAGAAAAGCTGAGGCAATTTAGACCTTTTTGTCTGCAATTAATAGTATGACAGCATTACTCAGGCTTTGTGCAACCGGTGTCTAAGTAAACAAATTGCAGCCTTGTATTTTGGCTATAACCGCAAACCCGTTCTGTGATAAATACCACTTGATATTTTCATTATTTTGTTATAATTATTATTAGTATTTGCCTGTTTTTTGCTTAAATAAATACCCAGTATTTACTTGCTGATAATGATATAAAGGAAATCTGCATTTTTGTGTTGTAAATAAACAGGTGTACTACTTTTTTACCATATGTTAATAAGAGCCTACAGTACGTTCTGCCAATAAGGCGTTTCTATTCGACATTAATGTCAAAATTCCTGGTTGGTGTAAAGGGCGTAGAATATTCAGAAGCTGAAAAGATGTCCTGATACATTTCCACAGGATATTAAAAAACAAAATATAAAGTTCAAAGAAGCACTCTAGTAGTTTTCAATCGCTGCACTCCATCCTGATTGAGGATCACACGCTGCACTTTTTAGTATGTATGGTGTACTTAATTCCATGCAGTTACTATTTGTTTCTCTTCAGTTATCATCCAGATTCCCAAATTTTATCGTGCAATTTTTCTCCATGCTCTGCTATCAATTTCATGATGCATCAGCACAGCATCACATGAGCACCTGTATCCAGTACCATTTATGCCTGCTTTGGTAACACTGTGGCTATACTTCACTTTTCATTGCTCTAAATGGAATAAATGTATAGTAAAGCGAGTAAACAATTATCTTCTGCTTTATAATTGTGTATCAGGAGCTGCACAGTCATTATTAGTAAATGTGATAAGTGTTTATATTCCCTTTGTGGAGAGCTTCAGCTGTACAGTCCATGAAGTTTTTTCATAAAGGCAGTTTTGGTAACTGAGAAGGTAACCCACTTAAGAAAAATCAAAGTCAAGTCATTTCCAGGTGGTAATCATGAGATCACATGATAAGACCGAACCGAAGTGAATGAAACCAAAAAAGTAATGTACTAGTAAGATGAAACGCTGAGAAATAAATTTATTCACACCAAACAAGTAAAAGAGCAGTAATTATTGGGTGCTGCCACACAGGGAAGTCAAGGGAGTGTGTTCTTTGGATCCTTTTTCATTCATACAACGCGTTTCGTAGTCGGGTTTACTAATTCATTGGGTATAGTGCACTGAAAATATCCTTTTCATTTTTTGTGCAGCAATTCTAAATGTAAATTCCGCTTGATTTTGCAACATGGCTGCTCAAAAATTAACATCAATGACAACCAGAGAGACTTTGAGTATTAATCATTTTTCATTTTGCAACATCCTTATCTGCTTGAATGTGATTGTAATGTACAGTATATAGGAAGGATTACACAACCTCTTCAATATAATATCAAAAATGGGGTGTTGAACCATAGTTTATCTAGACACTTTTTATTAGAACACAAGAAAGACAGCACAAGTCTAAGACTTACTATATTAGATCACATACATAATCAGATCACAAATAGATATCAGAAACTAATACATCGAAAGTCCTACTGGACTTTCAAGTTATCCACGCTGGCACCCAAATGGTTAAATGACTCCATTGAAAACCCAAGATGAGGTCTCAAGTTCCAGCAGATCCACAGTCAGGAGGAATCTCCAAATATAAAGAATATAAAAGGGGAAGAGAGGAAAAAAAGAGAAAAGGGAAGATATTTTCTATATTTTTTATTATTGAATCATAGAATCGTAGAGTTGGAAGGGACCTCCTGGGCCATCTGGTCCAACCCCCTGCTCAAAGCAGGATTCGCTAAATCATCCCAGTCAGATGTCTGTCCAGCCTCTGTTTGAAGACTTCCATTAAAGGAGAACTCACCACTTCTCGTGGCAGCCTGTTCCACTCATTGATCACTCTAACTGTCAAAAAGTTTTTTCTAATATCTAATCTGTGTCTCCTCCCATTCAGTTTCATCCCATTGCTTCTAGTCTTTCCTTGTGCAAATGAGAATAAAGTTAATCCTTCTACAATGTGACAGCCCTTTAGATATTTGTAGACAGCTATTAAGTCTCCTCTCAGTCTTCTCTTTTGCAAACTAAACATTCCCAAATCCTGCAACCTTTCCTCATAAGACAGGGTTTGCAGACCGGTCACCATTCTGGTCGCTCTTTTCTGAACTTGCTCCAGTTTGTTGATGTCTTTTTTAAAATGAGGTGCCCAAAACTGGACACAATATTCCAGATGAGGTCTGACCAAAGAGGAGTAGAGGGAAATAATGACTTCACGTGATCTAGACTGTATGCTTCTGTTAATACATCCTAGAATTGCATTTGCCTTTTTTGCTGCTGCATCACACTGTTGACTCATATTCAGTCTGTGATCTATTAGTATACCCAAGTCTTTTTCACATGTGCTGTCACTTAGCCCTATTCCTCCCACTCTATATATGCTTTTTTCATTTTTATTGCCCAGATGAAGTACTTTGCATTTCTCCCTGTTAAAAACCATTCTGTTAGTTGCTGCCCACTTCTCCAGTTTATTTAAATCTTTTTGAATCCTCTCTCTCTCTTCTCTAGTATTAGCTATCCCTCCTAGCTTTGTGTCATCAGCAAATTTAATCAGTTTACCCTCAATTCCTTAATCTAAATCGTTGATAAAGATGTTGAACAATACAGGGCCCAGGACAGAGCCCTGTGGTACCCCACTTGAGACATTCTTCCAACTGGATGTGCAGCCATTTACGACCACTCTTTGGGTCCGATCACTAAGCCAGTTATGAATCCACCTAACAGTTGCCTTGTCCATTCCATACTTAGTCATTTTTTCAATAAGGATTGTATGAGAGACTTTGTCAAATGCTTTGCTGAAGTCAAGATATACTATATCTACAGCATTTCCTTGATCCACCCAATCAGTGATACCGTCATAGAAGGAAATTAAGTTAGTCTGACATGACTTATTAGTTACAAACCCATGCTGACTCTGTTTAATCACTTCATTCTTATCCAGGTATTGACATACATGTTGTTTAATAATTTGTTCAAAGATCTTTCCTGGTATAGAAGTCAGACTCACCGGCCTATAGTTTCCTGGGTCCACCTTCTTCCCCTTTTTGAAGATAGGAACAACATTTGCTGTTCTCCAGTCTTCTGGCACTTCTCCTGTTCTCCAAGAATTTTCAAAGATTATGGAGAGGGGTTCAAAAATTTCTTCTGCTATCTCCTTCAGTACTCTGGGGTGTAATTCATCTGGACCTGGAGACTTGAATTCATTTAGGTTAGCTAAGTGTTTCCTCACTATCTTTCTGTTTATAGATATCCTGGATTCTTCTATTCCCTTAATAGGACAGTGGATAACAGTTGATGTTGCATTTCCTTTCTGAGAGAAAACAGATGCAAAATAGGAATTTAAAAGTTCAGCCTTCTCAACATCCTGTCTTACCATTTCATCATTTTCATCCTGTAAAAATCCTATAGCATCTTTGACTTTTCTTTTACTTTTGACATATCCCCAAAATCCTTTATTATTGCTTTTGACATCTCTTGCAAGCCTCAGTTCATTTTCAGCTTTAGCTAATCTGATATTGTTTTTTATACACAATTTTAAGATATCATACTCAATATAATTCACTTTATATACCAGAAATGTTTCTTTGCTGCATATTTTACATGTGACTTGTATAAACTGTTGGTTTTAATTATTTGTTGTTTTAAGCTGTGTAGACGTTTCTTCCCTCCCCTATATAAGGAACATGGCTCTGTATGACATACTATACCTGATGAAGGGGTCAAGCCAACTTCGAAACGCGTTGTATGAATGAATAAAGATCCAGAGAGCATACACCCCTGTCTTCAGGCTGTGGCAGGGCCCGGGAATTATCCTTTTTCCTGTTTGGTTTGAATATGTTTCTTCCCACCGGCGTGTGGGTCCGCGGTCAGAGCAGCAGCCCTCCATTTTTACAAATACAGAGTTGTGCCAGGCTAGAACCCAGGCAGGTGAGCATATACAGTCCTTTGCTCCCTGTGTCTTACATTGAGGGTAACACACTTGCAGCACCTTTCTCCTTCTATTTACTCTTAGAGAAAATCATTTAACATATAAATTCTCATTAGTAATCTTTCTTACTTAACAAAACCCTGGAATTTTTACTCTATATTGCTAGGACAACATATTATTCATTTTGCTTGAGATTTTCAGGGTGTTTAGTGTACCCATGAACAAACATACAACGTGTGAACAAGTTTTTGGTGGTAAATGTAAAAAATATTTTGTTTAGACTTTTTTTTTATTAATTTCAGCTTACACCATTTATTGGCGAGGTCAATATAAAAATGGATGCAAGGGGTAATCTAAGAGTAGCTAATATCACATTCTGTCTAACATTGCATTGATTGAGGTACATCTATACTGTCACATGATTTACTTTGTACTAAAAGAAAGTTTAAAGATTTTGCTTGAGAAGCTTGTGTTGACAACTAAAGAGTGCACCAAGGTCCAAAAATGCCCCGGTATTCATTTCCAAAACTTCAACGTTGCAAGGTCTCCTTCAGACATCCATTGTTTCCCATATGTGTTCTTTCTATGTGTTTAAAGATGGAATACTTACCCATTATGCTCTATAAGGCGACTTGCATATCCATATTTTTTGTGGACTGTAATGGTTACTTTTTGGAGGATTTTTCCTTTTCTTAAGCGTTTCCTTAAGTTGTTTAAATCCTCATTCAGACTTCTGTGTGGCACATAAATGTTGTATCTGTTTTTATTATGGATACAACATGTGCCTATTCTAATCTTTGCTGCTGTTCACATATCTGTGTTTTTCACAGACTGTGATCACGCAGAGACAGGCACGATTTTTTCCAGCAGCCTGGATGACAAGAGCCAATACAAGTTTATGTGTCCATGAAAAACGTGTAGAGCACATGGATGGCATCATTCTACCGTCCATGTATAACATTGAAAAATATTGGAGAAGCTTTGTGATTTTTATATTTCTTTACCCAATACATTGATGACACACTGATGGGAAACACAGACACACGGATGACACACTGATGACCCACTAATGGAAAACACAGACACACGGATGCCACACTGATGACCCACTGATGGGAAACATAGACACACGGATGCCAAACTGATGACCCACTGATGGGAAACACAGACACACGGATGACACACTGATGACCCACTGATGGGAAACACAGACACACAGATGCCACACTGATGACCCACTGATGGGAAACATAGACACACGGATGCCAAACTGATGACCCACTGATGGGAAACACAGACACACGGATGACACACTGATGACCCACTGATGGGAAACACAGACACACGGATGCCACACTGATGACCCACTGATGGGAAACACAGACACACGGATGACACACTGATGACCCACTGATGGGAAACACAGACACACGGATGCCACACTGATGACCCACTGATGGGAAACATAGACACACGGATGCCAAACTGATGACCCACTGATGGGAAACACAGACACACGGATGACACACTGATGACCCACTGATGGGAAACACAGACACACGGATGCCACACTGATGACCCACTGATGGGAAACACAGACACACGGATGACACACTGATGACCCACTGATGGGAAACACAGACACACGGATGCCACACTGATGACCCACTGATGGGAAACACAGACACACGGATGACACACTGATGGGAAACACAGACAAACGGATGACACACTGATGACCCACTGATGGGAAACACAGACACACGGATGACACACTGATGACCCACTGATGGGAAACACAGACACACGGATGACACACTGATGGGAAACACAGACACACGGATGACACACTGATGACCCACTGATGGGAAACACAGACACACGGATGACACACTGATGACCCACTGATGGGAAACACAGACACACGGATGACACACTGATGACCCACTGATGGGAAACACAGACACACGGATGACACACTGATGGAAAGCACAGACACATGGATGACACATTGTTGGCCCACTGATGGGAAACACAGACACACGGATGCCACACTGATGACCCACTGATGGGAAACACAGACACACGGATGACACACTGATGACCCACTGATGGGAAACACAGACACACGGATGACCCACTGATGGGAAGCACAGACACATGGATGACACATTGATGGCCCACTGATGGGAAACACAGACAAACTGATGACACACTGATGACCCACTGATGGGAAACACAGATACACGGATGACACACTGATGGGAAACACAGACACATGGATGACACATTGATGACCCACTGATGGGAAACACAGACACACGGATGACACACTGATGACCCACTGATGGGAAACACAGACACACGGATGACACACTGATGACACACTGATGGGAAACACAGACACATGGATGACACACTGAAGACCCACTGATGGGAAACACAGACACATGGATGACACACTGATGAGAAACACAGACACACGGATGACACACTGTTGACCCACTGATGGGAAATACAGACACACGGATGACACACTGATGACACACTGATGGGAAACACAGACACACGGATGACACACTGATGACCCACTGATGGGAAACACAGACACACGGATTACACACTGATGACACACTGATGGGAAACACAGACACATGGATCACACACTGATGGAAAACACAGACACACGGATGGCAAACTGATGATACACTGTTGGGAAACACAGACACAGATGACACACTGATGACACACTAATGAGAAACACAGACACACTGATGACACACTGATGGAAAACACAGACACACGGATGACACACGGATAACACACTGATGACACACTGATGACACACTGATGACACACTGATTACACACTGATGGAAAACACAGACACATGGGTGACACAATGATGACACAATGATGACACACTTAGGGGAAACACAGACACATGGATGACACACTGGTGACACATTGATGGAAAACACAGACACACGGATGACACACTGATGACACAATGATGGAAATCACAGACACGGATGACACACTGATGGAAAACAGACACATGGATGACACACTGATGACACACTGATGGAAAACACAGACACACGGATGACACACTGATGACACAATGATGGAAATCACAGACACGGATGACACACTGATGGAAAACAGACACATGGATGACACACTGATGACACACTGATGGGAAACACAGACACACGGATGACACACTGATGACCCACTGATGGGAAACAGACACACGGATGACACACTAGTGACACATTGATGGAAAACACAGACACACGGATGACACACTGATTTGAAACACAGACACACGGATAACACATGGATGACATACTGATGGAAAACACTGATGGAAAAAACTGATGGTAAAAACAGATACATTGACACACTGATGGTAAAAAAAGACACATGCATGACACACTGAGGACAATGGTACAATTTTTTCAAGTATGTGTTTAAACATGGAAGAGTTAATGAGGCCTTAAAGGCGTATTCCCAACTCCAAGTTCCTATCCCAATATGTAGTAGGTGTAATAATAATAATATTAACAAATACCTCCAATTGGAAATGTAGTATAGTATTTCTGATTCGCTATGTCTCTTTCCTCATGTGCAGGCATTGCAGAACCTTAGGTATTCATGGTTACGACCACTAGCAGCTAGCTACCTGTCACTATATCAGTGGTTGTAACTATGTTTACCTGCAATGCCTGCACATCAGGAAAGAGGAGTTTGCTAATATAATTATTATTGCACCTACTACATATTGGGATAGGATCTTGGAGATGGGAATACTCTTTTGCGCTTTTTTGCAGCTTTTTGATTGGACAGTGTCGTGTTTGGAGCAAATTCCATCATGATCTGCTTCAAAGATGTTACATCCACTTTCTAAAACCTAAAGTAGAAAATAAACAATAAAAATAATCTTTTATGAATATATGAAGAATTTTTCAACTGTTTTAAGGCATTTTTTTTTAGAACAGATAGGCTCAAAAATGCCCTCAAACAACTCAGCTCATAGCTTAAATCTTTCCACTATACCCTTTCTCTTCGTTTGTCGCACCCCTGGTTTTGGCTAACAAGAACTGCTCAAAAATGCTGACCAAAACTCGCCCGTGTGAAATTATTCTAAAGGGTACGGACTCCCTGGATTGGGTGCAAGAACCATTAGGCTACTGAAAGCTCACATGTCCGCCAGGAAAAAATGGGGAAAATTCCGCAATGTTTTGTACAGTACCAATTAACATAGAACCCTGACAGGACGTGCATAAAGGTGCTTTCCATATTAAAAAACTTTAAGTTCTAATTTTAAAACAGTAATAATGTCTGTTCCAGAGTCCTAGATTGCTGACATATTGTAGGGTTTACTGCTTAGTTCTGTAGTGTCGCCTCCATATACTGCCATGTAACTATATAGGATTTTCTGTATTAAAGTCCTACTTTATATTGTAATGTATTGATTTTCCTTTGCATTCCCCTTTGCTATATACCCCCATGTGTATACAGTGGGCAGTGAAGCAGTTCATTCAAACCTTCCCTTAGTCAGTGGGTACACTGAGCTAAGACCAACAAAGCCCAATTGTTTTGTGATCTGAAATGTACATTTATGGAAGGAAACCAGACTTCCTAGGAATCATGGTAAATTAAGATTGGCCCCTGTGCTAAAAGGTCAAAGATCAATAATTAAATATAGAAAAGATAATCATGCTAGATTCCCCAAACTGTCTCAAATACTATGTTTAGTGCCCATTGCGGACAAATAGTGTCTTGTAAGCTGTTCTGGGGCAGCAAACCCAGATAAATTAGAGATCTTGTCAGAAAGAAATGCAACCATTAAAACATCTTACTTTTTGTAGCAAACCAATTTACAGATGATAAAATACAATAAAAAATGAATCCGGCATATTCATCACTCTCACAGTGTTGTAGCAGTGCATTGCGCTGGAGATGGACATCTGGCTTGTGTGAGACCTCTAGTGGTCAAAGAAAGTAAAGACTTCATAGAAATTCATGTCTCTCTTATAGTCATTGCCACTTCCACAGTAACGTGTGTGATGTAAATGTATGGTACATACATAGTCTTATTACATTTCTGTATTTTATTATTGCAATCAGTGTAGGTTAGGAGGTTGATGAGGAGGTGTAGATTTGTACACTTTAATTACACACTACGCAGAAACCAATCAAGCATCCTATTTTGGCATGTCTTTTGGCAGTTTAAGCCTTAAAGGGGATTTCAGACTACTAAAAAAATAGTCCTAGGCTACATTACTATGAAGAGTTTTTGGTGAGTTTTTTTTACTCTGCATATTTTCGAAAAAAATGCAAGTAACCTACGGCATTTTACTTAATAGCTGCAGAAATGGAGCTGAAATCTGCAACATCAAAAACGCACCAAAAGCTCATTATGGGAACGTAGCATTAGGGTGTTTTCACATTGTGTTCCATCATTTGCTCAGTGGCCCGTCTGAGCTTACATCCAAACCCTCCCCAAAATGGGATTAGGAAGTATGCACCGATTGGGACCATAGACTATAAAGGTGCTGGCACAGAAAAAGTGCACTCTACCGAGCATCATTTTCAGGTGTATACACTAGGACGTAGTCTACTACCTCTTAGTGTCTGCCTCCAGTAGGCGTACACACTGGGAACTGATGCACAATAGATTTCATGTTCGCTCTGCCAGCAGCACCATTATAGTCTATGGCCCCATCGGTGGGGTTCAGGCGTAAGCCCCAACGGAGTGATCGAACGGGTGCCGAATGCAATGTGAAGCACCCTTACTCCTGATGACAGTAAAAATTATAGTGCAGGCCACCAATTGTTTGCATCCGCAATCATTGTTGGTCAATCATTAACCAAGACTTGGGATTTCTGCAGTATCAGCCCTAGATCACCAGGGAATTGTGTGCTATACGACTGATTTAGCGGATGTGTCATTTTATAATCATTTTTTTCTGCGTCTGTGATGCCTTATAAAAATAATTGATTCAATCATTATCCATCGCTCTTCAATTTGTCACATCAATAGAAAATAATTAACTGAAGAAAATATTGAATTGTGTCAATCATTTGACTTTCACATCCAATCTCATGTTAATATTCAGTCCAGTGAATCCCACTGACTTGTGATATTACAGAATGTACTGAATTTTCTTTTATAAATGCCGTAGTGTAGTAGATCATTACTTCATACAACGGGTTACATGATTTAACCTTAGTAGGCTATTTTTTTTTCAAGTAAAGGGGGTTTTAAACATAGCGATATCGCTAGCAATATCGCTATAACGTCACCGATTTTGCTCACTAGCGATCATTTAGCGATGCACTAGTGATCCTGACCGGGTCATATCGCTGGTCGGGATCACTGGTGCATCGCTAAATGTAAAAGGGCCTTAAGGCTAGGAATTCCTGTCAGTTTGATTATTCAGCAAATACACCTAAAACAATCTAATTTACTTCTGTTCTCTTCCACTTCCAAAATTTGCAGTTTTTGCAACTAACATATAAAGCTATGTGCACACGTTGCGGATTTGGCCCTGCGGATCCACAACAGTTTTCCATGCGGTGTACAGTACCATGTAAACCTATGGAAAACCAAATCCGCTGTGCACATGCTGCAGTTTATTTTCCGCAGCATGTCAATTCTTTGTGTGGAATTCGCAGCATTTTTACACCTCTTCCATTATAGGAATCCGCAGGTGTAAAAACGTAGGTGAAAGCCGCACAAAATCTGCAGAAAATCCACAGGTAAAACGTAGGTCATTTTATCTGCAGATTCTGCAGAATCTGCGCGGAAAAATCCGTAATGGAATCTGTAACGTGTGCACATACCCTAAAGGTTCAGATGCAATAGCAAAACAGTACACAATGGCGTCATATGAAGCAAAGAAGGAAACATCAAGTAAGTTCATTACCAGACTTTGTCTCCATTTACATATTATCTCCATATCTGGACTTCAACCTGCAGAAAATAGTATCAATGTACTTATAAGCACCTATGCAAAAGTGCATTTGTAAGGAATACATAAAAAACCAAGTTCCCACGATGAGTATTTTGTGCGTTTTTGATGAAGAGTATTTTCTCTGCCCAAAAAGTAAAATTGGATTTACCAAAATTTCATCCCCACTGCCCATTGTGTAAACTGAGCTGCAGTGTGTTTTTGAAATCTGTGTCAAAGAGTATTTATGAGGAATATATAATAAAAAACCCTGTAGTCTAAAGGGCCTGTCACACTAAGCGATATCGCTAGCAATATCGCTATAACTTGTGACGTAGCAGCGATATTGCTAACGATATCGCTATGTCTAATACTTACCTCCGACCGCTCCCCCGCTGCTCATCGCTGATTGCACGAGAACGTCCTGGACCGTTTCTCGTCGTCAGCTTCCTGTGGAGAGATGAGCGACGAGCGTGGACGCGGGCGGGAGGACGTCAGGATCGCCTAGTGTGACAGGTAAGTAGCGACCCCCGTCCCCTGCGATGTCGCTGGTGAGATCTGCCTGTGTGGCAGCTCACTAGCGACCACTTAGCGATGTACCAGCGATCCTGACCGCGTCATATCGCTGGTCGGGATCGCTGGTACATCGCTAAGTGTGACAGTACCTTAAGCTAAGTTCCCATAATCAGTAATTGGTGCGACTTTTATGTGTTGAATTTTCTCTGCTCAAAAAGTGTAGAGTTTTACAATTACAGCAAAGTAAATGTGATTCATAGAAATCTCATGTCCACTGCGTAAGCTGAGCTGTGATGCATTTTTGAAATCCACAACATATCTTACTGTAAAAATTCACTTTTTTTTGCAGATTTTCCCCACAGACTTGAGTAAGATGCGGATAATCCGCACGCAAAACAAACCCATATTTAGAGTGAAAGCATACTAAAAACCCATGTAATCCAATCGCAGGTAATTTAATTTACTGTAATCATGGAAACGTAGAAAGTCTGAGGCGTATCATTCATGAACACCCAGTCATAGTGATAAAAATATGGAAACGTCAAGTAAGATCCATTTTTCAGTGGATTGTTACTCAGTGAGCTGCTACTCCCAGACAGAGACAGGATCACATTTCCTAAAATATTATGTTTAAATCAATGTAGTTTATTCAGGAATTAATATATTTATTAAACCAGCCTTTGCTTTTCTAGACATGTTTATCTACAGGGTTATTAAAAAACAATTATAAAGCAATATTAAAGGTATTCATAAACCTACAAGATAGAGAACTCTGTAATATAGAAGACACGTTGCTTAGGATATAATTAGAAAAATAATTCAGAATAATAGTTTCACCAGACGACTTTCTAGATGATAAAAATTACTCTGCGGTATATTATTCATGACAAGTGTTTTTTTGTGTATCACTGAAAAGCACTGGAGTTCTGTTGAAATTACATACACATATTTACATATGTGTAACGCTGAGGGCACCAAACAAGACATAATCCTATCCTCACCCTCTCATGACTTCATATACTTCATGTCTACCATCTGGAACCTGCAGGACTCACCTAAGATATCTTTAACGGCATAACTTCCATATTTGCTTCCATTTTAAGTATGCTACACAATACTATCTGGACTGATGAAGGCCTTATGACCAAATACCTCTTACCCTTTGTAAATGAGCAAGAAGTAATCTAAGTTTGAAAGGGCAGTACTTTACTAAAAGCAGGAGTGGTCACAGCCAGAAGATGGACCCTTTGCACAACAATATATGGGTCCTTTGCAATCAAATAGCTCATCGTAATGCACAATTCCAACTGCTTTGGAGGTGGAGGTGGTCTTCTTACATCATGGGCCCAGTGTTTGGTTGCACAGGTTGCACCAATGGTAAGTCCGCCTCTGACTAAAAACATGTGCCCAAATAGATAGATGATGTTAGGAAAGAGAAGGCTCAGGCTGTTGGAATTTTGACCTTTTGTTTCCAGGAAAATAAGCCACCAGGGGTATTTTACAGCATCTTTTTCCTTTCTCCCCATTGAAAACACTTGTAGTCTAAGCTGAGTTAAGAGCTAATATGTCTGGGGTGTATTGGAGAGATATCTGTCGGACAGCTGTCTCATGTGTATGTAAAGGTTTAAGTTAGCCAATGATCTATTGACTTGGGCCAACCTGGGGCAATAGCTGACTGCTCATCAACTGCTTTTTTGCTGATTGGTGGTCATGCCCCTTTACAGCACTAGTCCTTAATGCACAGGAGGATGCGGTACTGAGAATGATGAAATGCTGTGCAGCACAAAAGATTATTTCACCCGACAAATGAGCATTTTGCACATTCATCAGGTGATCGACAGCCTGCTTTGACTGCATCAATCATTTTGCAGTGTAAATGGACATTAAATTTAAAGCATGCATCTTATCTGTTTTTTGTCACAGAGAGTGACTTTAGGTTTTTATTGCTTTTCAAAATAATAGGCCTGCATCTCTCTGTAGAGATTCAACTCTATAGTTTTTTCTTGAGCTTTATGGCACAATATTGATGACAGAGTATTCTTTTCACCAGTGCTGAGATGGAAATTGTGCCAGAAATCTTGTAATCTCTTAAGAGTAGGTAAGGAGGTACTTATTTGAAAAAATGTTTCCAGCTCTCAGAATTCTAAAAATGTTATGACCTACTTAATTTTAGGCAAAATTCCCAATAAAATAAAGTCAACGTGACTCTATCACATCACTTGATTAAAAACTAACTACGGTAGCTTAATCCTTCTAAGCTGTAGAAACAGGAGGTCAATTTTCCCTGCATGAGTCATAAGTTACTGCAAAAGTCTATGACAGGGGGAGGAGTGGAGCAGCTGAGTCAGGAATTGAAGAAGGGAATGATAAATGCAGGGAAAAGAGTCTTCCTATTTCTACACAGAGCACAAAATATAGAAGAAGTAGCTGGGTAGAAAAGCAAAATGGGCAATTGTACATTAAAAGGATAAAACCGTTGATGGGAATGCTTCTTTAATCTCATTTCCATTATTATTTTTTGTCACAAATACAATTAAAACTATAAAATATATGATAAATTCTTCTCCGTAGATCATTCACCTGCCCTCTTCTTCTCATAACAATCATGTGTCTATCAGACAACTGTCTGAAGCTGGAGCCTCCCCCCTCCACAGAAGGGCACAAAAATTATTATGAGTTCACCTGGCCCTAGGCTGCCTTTTGGGTGTTCTCTAGCTGAAAATGGAACAGATCAGCAAACTAACCCTTATGTTTTCTACAAGACTGTGTTTTTTCTGGAATACACAGAAAATCTTGCAGTCTGATAAAACATGGATAACTCTATTTCCTCTACACATTGTAAGGTAGCGCTGTCATTCGGGTAGGGGATACTCGCTTGGCAGCCAAATAATTACATCCGGCATGGGTTTTCCATAAAATAATAACAGTCCATGCGGTTTATTCATGCATTAACACCATCAAAGTAATAGAAAACAGCATAGCGTCCATAAGAGAGCTTCACTCTTTAAGCCTGTGGTCACACAGGTTATGCCATACGCAGGCTCTCTTAGCCTCACAGTTATATCCCCTCTCCGGGTTTACCTCATGGCCGCTTCACCACACTGCAGATGTCCAATCCCTCCAGGGAGCTATCAGGCACGTACAGCCATTAAGACAGCATTCACTTGCTGTCAGGAAGACAGCACCATCTCTCTCAGACGGGACCTTCCAAAACGGACCAACCCAGTCCCTGCATTCACTCCATGTGACCTACCCATGCCACCTAATATGGTCCGTAGCCACGTCCACCCGGTCACATGGCTGTGACCTCATCATAATAATAATAATAATCTTTATTTTTATATAGCGCTACATATTCCGCAGCGCTTTACAGTTTGCACACATTTCATCACTGTCCCCGATGGGGCTCACAATCTGAATTCCCTATCAGTATGTCTTTGGAATGTGGGAGGAAACCGGAGTGCCCGGAGGAAACCCACGCAAACACGGGGAGAACATACAAACTCCTTGCAGATGTTGTCCTTGGTGGGATTCGAACCCAGGACCCCAGCTAACCACTGAGCCACCGTGCTGAGCCACCGTGCTCATCACAAGTCCTTCAACCACTCATACACATTTTACAATAGCATTCTTAAACACACCCCCTGGGTGGGTTTGTAGGTAACTGGTACTGCCCATCTCACCAGCTACCTGGAGACTTCTCCCTGACACATTGGAATGAAAGATCAGCTCTGCTGATCAGCACATAACCAAGCCTCCATCCCAAGGCCACCCACCTTGAGATACATAGCGATACTTTAGCACTCTGCTCCTGTTACCACTCTGGACAAGGCTATCCGTTCATCCTGGGACACCCACACAGCGCCCCCTAGCGGACACAGTGGTCACTACACCATTGTAACAAATGGTACCCCACCACGTCTAAGTTTGCTTTTCAGTGCATGAACCTGACGGTTCATTGCACCTGCTGTCTCTGTAACATCCTCCAGTTCACACTGTAATCTACAGTGCAATGTATTGGCACGTTGAGCCTCTTTCTCTGCTTCTTCCACCTGGTGCTTCAGCTGTTTCAGACGCACATTATTTCCCTCCGCCAGGTCTTTGTACTGCTCAGAACTACGCCTTTCCTCATCCATTTGCCTTAGTACAACCTTCAGTTTTTTCTCCGTATGACATACTTGTTTGCTTGCAGATTGTCGCACTTTAATTTCCGCATCAAGCTGTTCCTCCAGTAGTGCAACCTTTGCTTCTAACTCCTTATTCTGATGAACTAATTGCTGACAGGCACTCTCATTCTTCTGAGCATTACTACGTTCTGTCTTCAGATCAGCATTCATCTGGTCAACCTGAAGTGTGGCCTTTCTCAGTGTGTCATTGGCTAATTCAATGTTGCCGTGTTCTTCCTCCACTTCTTCTTCAAGCTGAGCAAAGCGAGACTCTAACCGCCTCTTTTCTTCCAAAGCCAGAGCATCTTTATCACTGTTGTTGGCAATCACATCAGCCAGTTCATCTCTTTCCTGCTGTGCTTGCCTTTTAGCATGCTCTGCAGCAGCAAGCTTCTCTTGCATATGGATCATCTCTGCTTCCATACTCTCCAGTTTCTTCTTGTCTTCACTCTGTTCATGACTCTGGCCTGGCCGCTGTAAGTCTTCGTCCCATTTCTTCTCCTGCAGAAGGCCTCTTACAGTTTCTGTTAGTACTCCTACTTCTTCTCTGAGGCACTTATTCAGACCTTGCCACAATGCCAGGTGACCTTTGAGCTCAAAGACTTCTTTCTCTAGCTCATCTAGTCTGTGCTCCCTCTCTCTCAGAGCCACAGCCACCCCTAGAGTCTGAGTCATGCCAATCATCCAAGAGAACCCTCCAGTTACCCTCTGACTGTGTGTCCACTCCAGTCGTCTCATCTCCCAGCCCACCATCCGTCATGTCAGGAGAGGTCAGGTCCGTAAGTCGGGCAGATGTACCCCTTCTTCCGGTCACTTCTACAACTGACCTGTCCAGCTTAGCAGGTGTCACCGTCACCATGTCTGCTAACCCAACAGTAGGAACGTCTCCATCCTCCTGCCATATATCATCAAACAAGACAAAGTCCCGACCCCTCTCAAAGGTATGCACTAAGTTTGGTTGCATACTACCACCTTGACACTTAACCCCCTTTGTCATTTCCATCATGACTCTATCCACCTTATAGTTCACAATGACCCCGTGGTCGCAGCAAACTCTGATGTTTTTCTCAGTCAGAGATAAAACGAGCGGAGTTCCTGTCAGAGGCACTTGACTCTTTGAGTCCAGCCTATCAGAGACTCCTTCCCAGTGCAGCATCATGGTACACACCTGTGGCCCGTCGTTATCTGGAAAATACAGGCCGCACTCCTCAAAAGACATACACACACACTGTGGTTCCACAGACATGTCCACTGAGTTACCCAGTGCTGCCCCTTTTGCAAACTCGGCCCCTTTCTGGACCATCATCCCAATTTGAGCCACCGCCCCCCTCTGGGACTCCAGCCCTTTTTGGTTTACCATCTCAATTTAGGTCACAGCCCCCCTCTGGGACTCCACCCTCTTTTGGGCTACCACCCCAATTTGGGTCACCGCCCCCCCTCTGGGACTTCACCCCTTTTGGGCTACCACTCCAATTTCGGCCACCGCCCCCTTTCAGGATTTCCCCATGTCCGTTTTACCAGTCTTCTTAGACCGCAGTTCACACAACACAGTTTAATGTCTCTTACGATACCAAACAAGTCCTTGCTGGCACCACCACAGCTCCTGCTGTCACCGATCACCGACACCACCGGCTTCCGTTCACACACAGCTGCTGGTGTCACCTTCGTAACCCTGCCGAGTTACAGGAAGCCGCTTGTCCCCTTTGTAACCCCGCCGAGTTACAGCAAGCCGCTTGTCACCTTTGTGACTCCCACTGAGCCACCGCAGGCTGAGTTGAGAAAAGAAAAAAAAACACCACACAAAACTCACGTGTCCTGTCTGTGTGCTATTCAGGAAGTTCCGTCTCCGCCTGAGACTGTCCAACACACAGGGTGCTATTCAGGGAGCCGACCCTCCTACCAGGGTTTCCCAACACACTGGCCTCACCAGGTCCAGGGGCTCAGCGGGTGCTCTTCAAGGACATCCATCTCCTCCTGAGACTGCCCAACACTCACGCCTCACCAGGTCCAAGGTCATACCATGTGCTCCAGGGATCTGATTCTTCTCCCAGAACCTCCCAACATTGACCCTCCAGGACCTTGCTCACTGAACCTTTCAGGTACACAGTCTTTCCAACTGACCCAGGTCAGTACAACATGAACACCTGTCCTTTACTTGTGTTGGCTACACAGGTCCTCGGGTACCTCATATCCACAGAGGCACCCTATAGCAATCCACAGTCTCTTTCTTTGACCCCGGTCAGTACAACACGGCTTTCACGACCGTCACCTGCTGGCCGCGCAGGTTCTCGGACCCCTCTACCGCAGAGGTGTCCTATAAGTCTCTTACACTGACCTGCTGTCAGTATACAACATGGCTTTCACAACCGTTAGCCCTCCTGGCTCAGCGTTGCCAGCACTGCACCATGTGCTTTGGAAACCATTGCAAATTTTGCAGTCCTCTTCCATTGCTCCTAGCAACAAGACTACAATACTGCCCATAGCATTCTCCACCAAAAGTAAGGTAACACTGTCATTCGGGTAGGGGATACTCGTTTGGCAGCCAAATAATCACATCCAGCATGGGTTTTCCATAAAATAATAACAGTCCATGTGGTTTATTCATGCATCAAAACAATCAAAACAATAGAAAACAGCATAGCGTCCATGACAGAGCTTCACTCTGTTAGCCTGTGGTCACACAGGTTATGCCATACGCAGGCTCTCTTAGCCTCACAGTTATATCCCCTCTCCGGGTTTACCTCATGGCCATTTCACCACGCTGCAGATGTCCATTCCCTCCAGGGAACTATCAGGCACGTGCAGCCATTAACACAGCATTCACTTGCTGTCAGGAAGACAGCCCCATCTCTCTCAGACGGGACCTTCCAAAACGGACCAACCGGGTCCCTGCATTCACTCCATGTGACCTACCCTGGCCACCTTATATGGTCCGTAGCCACGTCCACCCGGTCACATGGCTTTGACCTTATCACAGGTCCTTCAACCACTCATGCACATTTTACAATAGCATTCTTAAACACACCCCCTGGGTGGGTTTGTAGGTAACTTGGCCTGCCCGTCTCACCAGCTAGCTGGAGACTTCTCCCTGACACATTGGAATGAAAGATCAGCTCTACTGATCAGCACATAAGCAAGCCTCCATCCCAAGGCTACCCACCTGGAGATACATAACGACCCTTTAGCACCCTGCTCCTGTTACCACTCTGGACAAGGCTATCCATTCGTCCTGGGACACCCACACAGCGCCCCTAACGGACACAGTGGTCACTACACCACAACATTTATCATTTATTTTTTATTTTAGTCCTCCTTTTTGAGTTCCAGTCCTTGTGACTTGGAATATAAGCTACATGGTGACACTAAAATAGTCTTATATCTTCATGTGACCAAACGACAGGGTTAGAGTGGATGTCATTTACAAGCCTTCATGAATGTGTTGGAAAATCCATACGACATAGCTGTAATTAATGGATAGTGGGAAAGAGCAGTGAAGGAGGTATGAAACGGATCACGGCAAGACTATGTGTGTGTGTAGTTAAGGTCAAAGCCAGACTACAGTATATATCAATTATGGTAGATAAGTAAAAAAAAGCTGCAATCACACATAAAGTGCCAAACAATTTTCAACGTTTAGCTGAAAAAAATAGCAGTAATAAAGAGGTGGTGTATAACAAGCTGCTACAACAGGCAACTAGAAATTACACACTGAAGCTTTAGTCTACCGCCTGGGCATTGGGACATCTCATATTGTAGCTTAGTAGTTATCAATATTAGTTTTTGCTTTACTAAAAGGAGAATTATTGCTATTGACTTAAACTTCCACATTACAGAACAGAAAGTACTACTATTGGCTTCTAATTTTTAATTGGTAGCTATTGAAATTCCAGTTTATAAAAAATATGACTTTAAAATGTATTTAAATTTGATGGTTACCTAGAAATATAAAGTTAATATTTAGGCAAAAACTTACTAGGACTCAGTAATCAGGCAACTAACTTCCTAAAATTACCTTACTCGGGGTCTCCTTTCTCCTGTATCTATTTGACAACTTGTCAAGATAACCAACAAATAAAGTTGCTCTGTGTAACGTTCTACAATGAAAACATGAAATATATGAAATATGAATTGCATTACTGCTCTAGAAAATTGGAAAAATTGAGAAAACTTAGCGCATAAATTGGCCAATTCATGTATACCTAGCAGCCACGATAAGATGATTCTCGTTGTTGGGAACCTGCCTGACCATCACTTCAAAACAGAAATCAGGTGCGTGCTTACTAAGAGTAGCCATCTCCATTTATAACCAACTCATAAAGTACCACTCTGTAGCGCTATACCATGCAAACATGAAATCCGAATTGCATTACTGCTCTAGAAAATTGGAAAAATTGAGAGTGATAACTTGTCCTTGTTAAGATAAGTCTATGTTCACATGTCTAGTAGATATTGAAAACGAAGAAAACGGAGTATCAACAAGCCACAATAAATGAATACACTTATAAATGTTATTGAAAAATCATAATAAAACAGATTAGACAAAATCCGTTTATGGATCCATTTTGAGATGACAAAAAAGGAAGTAAAATTATCTATTACAGGATCCATTTATTTTAATGAGGATGGAAAAGTCCTAAAATGTCTTTCGTTTGACTACAATACAGCTGTAATCCTTTTTTTAAGCTGGATCAAAAAATGTAGTCTGCACAATATTTTTTTTGGAGCCAAAATAACAGATTGCAACTGGATCCGTAGTTTGTTTTACATTGAAGTCTATGAGAAAGAGATGATGATGGATGGTCATCTGTTACCTCATGCATTAACAGACGCATTTTTAAGTTCTGTACTTGCTTCGAACGCTGGAGGTCTTCGGAGACACAGTTGTGCTCAAAAGTTTACATGCCCTGGCAGATTTGTTGCTTTCTTGGCCTTTTTTTCAGAGAATATGAATGATAACACCAAAACTTTTTCTCCACTCTGATGTTTTGGGTTGTCATTATGATTTAAAAAGAGAAAACACAGTAGTTGGACAATAAAACCATGAGTGGAGAAAAAGTTTTGGTGTTATCATTCATATTCTCTGAAAAAAGGCCAAGAAAGCAAAAATTCTACCGAGGTATGTAAACTTTTGAGAACAACTGTATCAGCAGTAAAAGTGGATCTATTAGAAATAGTACAAAAAATAGAAGAGTACATTCATTTTTGTAACAGAGACATCTTTTTTAATACTGGATCCATTACAGACGATGACAACTGGACACTTGAACACAGCCTAAAAACTTTTCTCTGGTAAAATATTAAGCTGGTAAAGGTTTTATTTTCAGTAAATACATTTATTATCTCTCTATATAATGGGTGAGAAATAATATTCTCTGTGAATCCAATTGCCAGGACCTTTACCATTTCTAAGATAAGGGGACCTCTTAATTCCTTTACATGAATGGTGTAGTGGTGTGACTGACAGAACGGCTGTCTCTATATCCCATTGAAGTGAATGAAGCAATGGTTGAAATCATGTACCACAGCTCCATTCAAATAGTTCTCAAACCTCCCTTCTAGGCATTAATGGAGATCCCACTTGTCATTCACCCAGCAATCAAATAGAACAAAGCCATTAATACTAGATCAGTCATAAAAATTGAGTTTTTCCAGTATTTGATCAGAATCCATATACAAAAAAGTGGTTACATCTTATTGGCCCAATAACAAATATTGATTAGCATTATTAGGGAACTACAAAAAGGCAATATAACCATTGCACTGGTTGAATCGTTCTGTGCATCATGCTACATCTTTATGCAATGTAAAGCAAAAGAAATTGGTGGTGAACCATTGATCAGAGGCACTGGATCAGCAGAGGATTAAAGCAATGTTCTTATACTGTAGCATTTTAGCCTATGATCAGTGGCTCAATGGGGGTTTATGTCTGAAACCCTGGAAAATGGGATTTGGACGTTTATGCTAACCATTGACAGTAACGATGCAGTCATAATGCTCTTTCGGACATTATTTTTGGCCTATACGACTATTTGAGGCAGGCTCCAAGTTGAAGTTGACTGTGTCTTAGTGCCCGCCTCAAATAGGTGTATAAATCCAAAATTATGTTCGACAGCACACACTGATTCTGCCTACAACTGTACAGTCAATGGCCCTGTCAGTGCATATACTCAAATCCTGTTGTCCAGGGCTTCGTGACAGAGCCATTGACCATAGGCTGAACACTCTATGAACATAGCGTAAAATATATCAGTTTTTAACTGATGCCAATATCAGATAAGAAAAACGCTTTAATCTCTTACAGGCAGGATAAAGATTTAATCAGAAAATTTCTAGATATTGCTCTATTGTAACAATTTTGATGCCTACGTTGTAGACTTTTGTTCCTTTTGGAAAATAGCAGGGAACAGGAGAATAGGAGGAATGTGAGATTGTGGGACTTGTTGCAATAAGTGCAAGTTACCTGCTGGAGTGTTATACTATGCACTGATTTATGATGCTATGTTCTTGAGCAGTCAGTGCCTAGGACAACTAAAAACACACATTTTTTTGTCAATTTTTTCACACGAACCGAGTGACAATATGAAAAAGATCGCAGCATTGACTATTCTCACCCATTGAATTCTAAGGGTGTGCCAGAAAAATCACATCTCATACGGAACATTCATACTGCATCCAATGTTTAGGAACACATAGACATTATTAATATAAGGAAATATATTTGATCATGGACATTTTAAATTGTTGATGTATACAAATGGATGCCACTCGGAAGGCAAATGGATGATAATATGGATGAAAATCGTCTGGATGAAAATAGAAATATTTCTCATACATTCATCTTGTGGTGTTTGAGTTACCCGGCCTTACTATGACAAGTTACAAAGTATCGGTGTGTTTATGGCACCTAGTGTATGAAAGCGAATAAGCTTTGAAGAGGAGACACCAAGTTCTTCAAAGAAACTGCTGCACATATTTTAGGGAAATTATCAAGGCTTCATGAGGTATGAATTGCTTCAAAAGTCTCTTATGGCAACAGTCAGCCATTAGGTGTAAGAAACTTTTCCTTGCAGTCTGCATCCGATAGGTGTATTCAATCTCCTGCCTTTGTACAATAGACACTTGTATTGTCTCTGAACTTCTGACCTTGCCTTGTCTGTCTCTGACCTCCTGTTGAAATCGCTTTGTCTCCAGTTACACTGACCGGGTTACTGCCGCTCCCTGACAGAGGATCTCTGCTGCAGCCAGAGTTCACTCTGTAACATATACTTCTCTGGCAATAAGGTGAAAGCATCAGGATATTAAACACTTTCTCCTGCAGAGTTAATTGATGCAAGTGTAAAATGTCACATTGCTATTAGCAGAATTATACATTAACTATGAAATGTTGACAACATACATTGCTTGTTGATATTGAAGTATAATGGGAATGGCCATTTAATGAGCGGATATCATTACTTCATTTGCCATCATTTGGCAGATGAAAAGAACGCACTGAATCTGCAAGCAAGAAACGTCTTGTTATTATTTATACATCTTTTATTTCTTACAAACTGTTTAGAAAATTAAAAGTGAAGGACAGCAAAGACTATCAAATGACTGCCGACTGGCAAATATGTTGTTGTTTTAAATGAACCTTTAGCTCAGTCTGTTTTGCCTGCATCACCTAGTGTAAAAGTTACACTTAATTTAAATCACCATAGAAAGTTGTTTTCTGCAGCTAGTAAATAGTGATGAATTATTTACTTGTTAAAAGGGTTGTTTATTATTATATAGCAGCCATTGGCTCGATCTCAAATTATGGCGACTTGATTGATTAATGCTCTGTAGGAAGATCGATCTTGTGCAAACCTAGATAGGTCAACCAGGATCTTCATTATCTTGATAGTATAAAGCCATTGGGTTGCTGGTCTTCCTGTTCACCTCATCCTTATTCTTCCTCTCAAGTGATTGCTCTCTTTGTATGATGTGTCCAAAGTAGGTGTAGTTTGTAGTTTCAAGTGACATGTCTGGCTTGATTTGTTCTAGAATTGATTTTTTTGTTCTTCTTGCCATCCATGGTATTGATAACATCCTTCTCCAGCACCAGATTTTGCAAGCATTGATTATTCTACTGTCTTGTTTCTTTATCGTCCAGGTTTTGCTACAGAAAAGACCAAACTATGATCAAGCTGTGTCTTTGTAGCCAGTGAAATGTTCCTTGATTTGGAGGCCTTGTCTGTGACTTCAATTCATTGTTGATTTGTCCATAGCTATAAGGTTGTACTGGATTAAAAAAAAACAAGGCTGTATTTTTCAAACAGAATCACATCTGGGTTCAGGCTGTGCATAGTACTGTAGCTCAGTCAATTTTACTTCAAAAGAGTTTAAATGAAACACTAAAATATCTATCAGTACGTTGTTCTATCTATCTGTCTATCCCATATCTATCTATCTATCTATCTAAAACACTTAAAATCAATGCATCGTGATAGTCACAAGTCAGTTAGAAGTTAATTGTACAGTCACGTAATGTAAAGTAAGATGTCAGTAGACTGAGATTCTTTTTGTTTCTCATTCACGTCTGTCTCTCCATTAATTAGCCCAGACTAGATTGTGACATCACATTTTCCTCCTAGTATAAATTTCCAAAGACAAGGGCAATGAGGGGGAAACATCACTCTAGTCTGCTGGCCTGGCTCTGAAGATGTCTTTTGTTTTGCGATTTGGATTGAGTGACTGAAACATGATCCCAATCCCACTGTACCATATAAAAGTATCACAGCAGCCTGAGAACACTTAGGAAACAATGTGAGCTATTACTTGTCTCTATATATGAGTAATAAACATAATTAATGCATAAAATATGCAATTTTGCACAACATAATTGTCTATATCGGTGCATATTAGCAAAGAAAACAAGGCCACTAGAGAAGCAACCTGCTTATAGTAGTGAAAATGCATAGATTGCTTGAGATTTCTTGGCCGTATTCCCATGTTATTAGCCATATATGTCAGAACATTTGTAAAGAAAAAAATCCATGCACAAGATAATATATTTATGGCTATGTTGTAGAATGTTACCTACAAGTATTACAATGTAGTACGCACGATTCTTTCTGTGATTGTGTGCTTAATAACTTTGAATGGTCATCTGCTCTAAACCAACTGCCCATGCCTATTATGGCTACATGGTAACTACAGCCTACCACAGGGGCGGATATACCATTTGTGTAATCTGTACCTCCACACATGGGCCGAGTGGGTAATTTCCCCTCCAAAGCAGGTGGAATTGTACATTATGATGAGCTATTGAGCTGTGAAGGGCCATATATTGTTCTAGCACAGGGACCCTCTTCTGTTTCTGTCCGCCACTGGCTTACCTGCACAATATATTTCCTACGTTCCTGCTATAGTAGAGTTGCTTACTTTCCCCTCCAGCTACTGTATATCTTTTGGAAATAAGTTTTGTAAAAGTTTTTACCTTCATTCTTAAAAAAACCTGATGTGCCTTAAACTAAGTAAAATGAGTGCATTCTCTAGGAAGTGCATGAAGAGCTTTGTCCCAATTTTGTAGCCTGGTGACATTCTCTAATTAACCCCTATGGTATTAGTCAAAGCATGGAGTACAGAAGCTTTTCCAATGTTCTCTAAATAAACTGAAGCAATGCCCCGTATTCTCCCACCTGTGACCTGCAGGGAAATGCAGCTCAGGAATCAAATGCTAAGACCAAAACAAGCCGAATACACAAAGGTTATGTGTAAAATATGTTACTCTTATATAGAAAGACAGGATTCTATATAAATATTTGCCAATGGCACAGACAGTTGTAAGACAACTCAGTGCTACTACAAGATTGTGATTGACATAGGATTTATTTAAGCTACAGCTACATTGTTATATCCAATTCTGTTTACTGGCCACCAGACAAATTGGATCTTATGTCTAAAATCTAGTTCAAGTGACTTAAGCTGTCCAATGCATTGATTGAGATGTTTGTAGAAGTTAGAAAATGTAAGTGGTCTATATTGATTGGTATATTTAGATCTTAATATTTTTATGTTCATTCATACACGGGACCTCAAATCTCTAATGATGGATGAGAGACATATAAGGAACAAAAAAGTTCAGTTAATGCTCCTTGAATGAAATTGCTAAAAATGCGGCATCATCCATTGTCGTCTGTTTCAAATGGATCCGGCAAAAAAAGGTCTTTTCTTGCCGAATCCGTTAGAAATAGGCAAAAACAGATGCGCATTAATGAATCCGTTGCCCATTGAGTCCAGTGTTAAAAAAAACAGATTTGGCAGAGATCAGTTTGTGAATAATGGACTAAAAGTTTTGTCAGCTCAACTGTTTTCCTAACGGATTTCTGATGGATCCGTTCTCTAACCGATCATTACTGGACATGTGAACATAGCCTGAAACGTAAGCCTTGACTCTAAGCCTGCAGGCAGAAATTCTGCATTTTCCCTTCATTTGTGAAGTTGACATTAGTTGGTTTAGAGGACATTTGCTGACTTGGGTCCCTTGACATCAAATATCTTTTTTTGTCTAAAATACAATCCTAAAGAGATAAGCTCTTTGCTAACAGTGGTTAAGCATAGACTACAAAAGGTTAGGAAGACTTCAGGAGATCTTTTTTTTTCCACAAGACTTGATATTTAATGATAGGTCACATTGTGCGGGTTATTTCAGTTTATGGGAGCTTTGGGTGATAGGATCACATTTAACCTTTCTTTTATTTGAGGTTGAGCAAAGGTTCCTTCATCCTTTTAATGCCCAAAGATAGATACAATTGTAAATCAATGTACTATATTTATTTGTCTTTGTGGAGTCTTCAAATGTCTGTTTTTACAATATGTATGAAACATATGTAGCCCATGTATATACGGTCCTGAACATGAAAAGACAGACTGATATAGTCACTATTGAATGTTGCTTTTTATAGTATTGCAATGATTTATATAGATCACAGAATTATTGATGCTGTTTCGTACCCCCCATATCATCTTACTAACAGTACATTACTTCTTTACACCCCAATGCTCCATATTGGCATAAGTAAGGCCATGATAAAAACACTAGGTCTTAAGTGAGATTGTGAACATTACCTGTGCTGATGATTCAACAACCTTGTAAATCTTCTATTGCCGAGCCATATTCTGCACATATAAGAAGATAAAGTTATATTACTCATTTGTATTTTAGCCAAAATGATCTTAAATGAGCATAATAATTCTTCTATAAAAGAATATCATGATAAGTGAAGAGAAGTATCATCATTCAAGGTGATGGATGTGATATGAAGAAAGGAATGAATACTGATACTTAATCCAAAACGGTAATGGGAGCTATAACTTCATGAGTTCATTCTTTAGAGTTGTAAGATAGAAGCCATACTATTCAATTGTTTCTGAATATGAGAATACTTTGGACAAAATAACCTTAGAAGACTTTCTGCATAGCAATCTCAGGCTGAAAAGGAAAATTGGGCATAATGTTTGAATCAATAGTGAAGGAAAATGGAACTGAAATCAATGGAACAGCATGAATTCATCATCATAATAATAATGTTCTGACATTAGGTTAGAAAACAGTTGTTTCTACTTGTTCAATATTCACCTGCTCTGGTAAATGTGACTGGCCAATAGCCATACAATTAGCAATATGGATATTTTTATGTAACTAATTAACTTCACTTCAAGCTAAAAGATTCTAATTAGTTGGGTTAGGGTTCATTCAGGCACCTGTTTTTCACATACGAGTACTATCTCTGTTTTTCACGGAAAGAACATATACCTATTATAGTCTATAGGGTTGTACACATGTCAGTGTATTTTTGCGAACCATGTGGTTGACACCAAAGCACGGAGACTAGAGATGAGTGAACCAGAACTGTAATGTTCGGGTTCATTCCGGACATTTAGTTTCCGGTGCTGTACTTTGAATACAGACTTCTCTTGCCATTTTACAGTTTCGAAGTGCAAGGAGGAGCGTGAGAGATTTTCCAGCTCCAAAGTTCAGGTTCCTATTGATTTTTATGGTGTTCAGAATCAGATTCAAGTTCAGGTACAGTTCTGGTACCCGAATTGAACTTTGGACTAAAGTTGGTTGAACCCGACGAACCCAAACTTCCACAGTTCCGCTCATCCCTAACAGAGGCATGTACAATACTGTTCTGGTTAATGACTCAAACTCGCCAATACAAGTGGATGGGTCTGCGAAAAAAAATTGAAAGCACTGGAATGATATGTGCTGCTTGATTTCATTGTTTGTTTGATAAGAGAAGTTTGAGAAAACTTATCGCATGCAAAAAAAATCTAATGGAACCCTCATGATAAAAACTGTCTGTAGCGTAGACCCACTTCTTGTCATGATCCAGGTTTGATCTGACAGTTTTAAATGCACAAGTGAACTTTATTTCCTTTGGCTGCGTGCCAAAGTGTGGTGTTTGCCCCGGTGGCCATTAGAATTATTGCACTGTGGTGTCGTTTGTTCTAAGTTGCCCCGGTGGTGGTGAGCGGTAGTGCACTTTAGTTTCTTTGGTTTGTGCACGTAATTATAATGCAGGTGTGAATGCTCTATAAAAGAGTGTCATGTGTATCAATCACGGTGGGTGATAGGTCTTCAGTTACAAGCAAGCCTGGGTGAAGGATGGGCCTGAACGTGAGTCCTGGGCAGCCCAGCCAGAGTGGACGAGTGGCAGCTATGGAGTCTGCAGGGAGTGCTGGCATGGATTGGTGGAGTCCAACAATGGGGTCTGCAAGAAGGGCTTGCATGGCGTTGTGGAGTCGCAGTTTATGGTGTCAGCAGGAAGTGCTTGCATGGCTTGGTGGAGTGGTGACTATGGTGAGAGTTGCACTCAGCATGCTGGACTTGGTTGCTGAAAGCTGGACTCAAGCATGCTGGACTTATTGGCAGAAAAGTTGGACTCAAGCATGCTGGACTTTTTGGCAGAAGCTTGACTCATCTTTGGGACTCTGATTACTGGACAGCTGCAACTGGTGGTGGACTCTACTCCAAGGCTGCACTATGTTGATGGATCCGGGTGGAGGAGAAGATGCATGCAGGTGGTGGGCTCTGTTGCTGGGAGCGTAACTAACAGAGCAAAGCTAAGTGATGTTCCCCTGTTTTGTCACTTTTCCTTATGTGTGTTTATTGCAGTGGTGGGATTAGTTTCCGCACTGACCAATTCCCTACTGAGGGTTTAGGTGCAGGGCGAGTCAGGGTTTTAAGGTTCCTGTGCATCGCCCGGTGTGGAACTGGCATAGGGAACGATAGGAGTGTAGAGACACTGACTCAGGGGAGTTCAGGAGGTCTCCAACTCCCCGTTTCCCTATCGCAGGGCCCTCCGTTGTTAATGTTACCCAGGTTTCCCTTATTATTTAAATTCGCCTTACTGGAGGCGAGGTTTCCAGTTTTACGTATTATGTGTATTACCTAAATTTGCATGTTGGAGGCGGCGTATCCAGCTGCATGTCTTATTATTTAAATTCGCCCCACTAGAGGCGGTGTATCCAGGGTCACGTGTGTCATATGGGTTCGCCTTGCGGTACTCTCTGTGTCCAGACACACGTGACCATGACACTTCTGCTACTCAGCAGGATATAGGGGCTGGCTTTTCTAAACCATTCTGGCCTTGTTTTTAAATTGTCAAAGTGAACATCCCACCTAAGCCTCACTCATCTCAAAACCACCATATTCAGGTTTGGCTACTTTTAATATCGCTCTAGAGGCTTGTCTAACGTCTGATCACATCTTCACTGTGTTTAGCCAGACGTTTTTATAAATGGAACTGACGTGAAATGGGCAAGGTGAAATTTTTATGTTAGATTTTGCAGCACATTTTTAGACATGAAAGGTTGAACTACTCTTATGTCTATTTGTGTGTTCTATAGACTACTTGGTAACAAGTGTCCACTTAATTGAACACATTGTTTATTTGTCTTTTGTTTCCTTATCTTTGACATGCAAACAATTAAATAAAAGTGGAAATACCCATTCATTTTTTCCTGAAAGAACATTGTGAAGCATGAGCGCTGATATGTCACAATACCTCCTAATCTCTGTCTTAAATGACATATGATAAGGAGGGTTCTTTGATGCATAAATACAAACAAAGGGAATTATTGACATTAAAGGACTGCTATCAGTTCCCACTCTGGAGTTCAATTACAAGAAAATAGACAGTTAGAACTGTTAACTTTTTCAGTGGCCTTTTCCATCATGGCACATTTAATGAACAGCCATATTAACCTTTTACCAATGCCTGAAATAGCTATAAAACAGCAATTCTACTTAGTCAAGAGATTTTGTAGGTGGAATGCTCATTTATGAAAAGTTTGCAATGTCTGTCTGTCTTTTTTTTTTTATATAGAATGAATCCATATTAATAAAGCAATGGTGTGCCGCTTTAGCAACCTCTATATTATTTCTTAAATAATGAATACATTTTCAAGCATACTAACAAATGTCTTTGAATAATACATTTCAAAAATTCTAATAAAAATATTAAAAACAGACACTTTAACGATTAAGGGGGAATTCATGTAGACTGATGTTTTATATTTCAGTCTTGAGGGTTATTCCAAGTTCTGAAATGGGTAAAATTGCAAAGTGCATATAAAAACTTTGCAATTTGCCTCTTAAAAGTACTCTCTCTTCTGTAGAACAGATCAATTTTTAATATTTTAGTATCTAGCTTTTTGCATAGGTTTCCGGCCACCCTGCAATCTCAGATATTACCTAGGTAAGGAGCGCGGGTAGATAGCCAGCTCTTCGCTTTAGCGCCTGCTTGCACCACTCTGAAGCAGGCCGAAACACTAGATCTGTCCATCTTCTGTTACCCTGAGTTTTTCTATGCTGCAGTTTGGACCAGCAATATAACTATGACCATGGTCTGAGCTGTCAGTCATCAGGATGTACTGCCCCCAGCAACAAGGAAGCCAGGAGGCAGAGGAGCAGTGGCTTCTGAAGATGTAATATGAGAAAAACAGTAATTTCTACTATAATTTATGAATTGTTGTTTTTCTACTTCAGCTTTCTTGTGAAAGATGGTTATCGCATCCCTGCCACCTCCTCCAAGTTTCTTAAGTACTTCAATTTAAGCTGCTACAGTAGCATTTTAAGAAAAAAAGGATACGGCAAGAAGAGTTAACTTTGTTTTTTTCTAAATGTTCCCATATACAGTATGTTGTCTCTGTGCTGCCAATATATTACAATGGAGAGGCAGCACACAAGCTTGACCATCAGTCCATACATCTCCTCTTCAGTGCCAAGGTATTGGTGAGGAGGATTGGATGACTTGAAAACTATATCTATCATGATTTAAATTGTCAGTGCAATTTCAGAACAACTTTTGACATGTCATAAAGAACATCAGAAGTTTTGATCGGCGAGGGTCTGGATGCTGAGACCCTCCCTCACACACTTATACCTAAAAGTAGTAGAAGAGGAGCTCAGCAGAGTACTGCTAGCTGACATGTAAGACTTTCTTCATATTATTGAGCTCATTTCCAGCCTGAGAGGAGAGTAGTGCTTACCTGAGCATTTCTGCTCCTACCTTTATCGATCACTCGGGTCTAACTGCCTGGACCCTACTTTGCAAGCATTTTGCCATGTTTTTATGGCTTCATTTATTTTTTGCAATAAGTTACTCTGTAAATCATAAACTTATGGTTATGACAATATATGAAGAACGCACACTAACACATTAGGGTTTTGAAACATTCTTCTATACGTTAATCTCAGTTTTGTCATTTCTTAGCATATTTCTCCTAAATCATGCTGCTGCTTCCCAATGGACTTCAGGAACCACTCCGCCTACCTCCAGCTTTGTACCTTTTATATGAAGGGTACCTTTATCATGGACTTCAGAAGGAACGTTTGTCTATTGTCCATCTGATATTGGGATCAGCCGAAATACAAAGCTGTGTCTGGCAGCCGTGAAGCGGTTTTCAGGTTAAAGACCCAAGTCAAGTCGACTAGAGGCAACTTGAGAACACAAAGCTAGACGTAGAGCAGATGTTCTCTCAATAGGCATCTTACAGTCTGTCCTGCTTTGATAAAGCTTTCAGTGTTTCTCACCTGCTTACATAGCTTCTAGTTTTCAGATAGCGTTTCACATTTCTGTTACTGCGTGTGCAGCACAATTTTAAACCACATCATATTTAATGTTAAGACATGTTTGGCTTGTACTTTGAGAAATGCTGCAAAAGTAATATACTTTATTCTGAATTAAGATGTTAAGACTGCCGGTCTTGAAAGTAAGGCTAAAATAAGTTTAAAGGATGGTGTAAAAACAAGCAGAAATTCACTCTTTTTTGGTCTTGTTTATTGTGAAAGCAAAAGAGATAATGATTGATTGAGAAAGATTACATGAATGTCAGCAATATTTATCTAAAAGTGTGCATCTGTGTCTATGCGTGTGTGTGTATGTAAGGAAGTGAAATATGATGTTTTCTTGTTCCCTTCCTCAGAGTTGTCCCTCCTATGTTACTATGTATATATTGCTGTATTATAGTGTTTCTGATTAATGTCTGCAGTACTGCTACATAGAAATATGTATTACCACCAGTCTTTAATGGTATTGCCACATATACGTGTTACCATTGTGTGTTGAATAATATTATGTGTCTGCTGTCTATGTATAGTTAGTGTAAGACCAGGGGCCTCCAAACTTAGTGACTGATAAACTTGTGTTTGGGGCGAAACAGACTGAAGGAAATGTCATTATAGCGAGGTCAGGCCTGGAAGGAACTGGGAAGCAGTCTAAGACGGTCCGGTCCGGGCGTGTACTGCACAGAAGTGGCAACAAACAAGGGAAAGATGTGGAAGCAAGCAAATGTGATGATGTTCCAACTGTGGGTGTAACGTGTGAAATCCTAAGTAAAGAAAGTGTTAAAGTTGTCTCAGACTGTATCTTCATTGATGGAGGTCGCCTAGAAGAGGGACCATTATGGCCTGGGAAGTTCCCAGGTGAAGTGAATCTGGAGATGCAGGTATGCCGAGGAGAAGAGTATTTTTTCATGTGGGGAAAGGACTGAACATAGCTGCTACAGTAATACAGGTCATGACTACAATCTTGTCCCTCCCTTACATGTGCACATTTGTGTACATGTGTGTGCATGTGTATGTGTGCGTGTACACGCATGTGTGTGCTTGTGCCCTTTACTCTGCTGATCGGTCTTTAGAGAATCCTTTCTTAGCTGAACAAAATACTTTATGGATTCCAAGTGACTCCAAGCCAACTAAATAATAATCATTTTAATTTGTATAGTTCTCGACTTATCAATGGGCAAGTCATCTTTTTTGTTATGCCTGGATCTGTCTTTGTGTTTTCACCACAAGAATTTCACGGGCCATTTCATTGTGTAACCTGCTGTCAATCAAACAGCTTTACCTGCTGAGATCTATTTGTATGACTTTCAATTTTTGCTCTTTATAAACTGATCAGGGACTAGGAGACATTTTTGGCAAGTTAAGCTTTTAAAAGTGCTGACAACTTATTTTGGCATTAAAAAGTGAGTGACCTCTGTAACTCTTAAGAGTCAATATGGATATGACAGAAACTTTCATTATTCAGCACAAGGAGAGCTAATCTAGACTTGGTGCAGTGAAAATGCAGT
This sequence comes from Dendrobates tinctorius, assembly GCF_039654945.1. Taxonomy (NCBI): domain Eukaryota; kingdom Metazoa; phylum Chordata; class Amphibia; order Anura; family Dendrobatidae; genus Dendrobates; species Dendrobates tinctorius. Next base: position 3,041,971 of record NW_027361948.1, on the reverse strand, counting down.
ACATATTGCAGTACCTATTAAATATTCTAAAAGTGTTATCAGGTTTAATTTATGTACCTAATATATTATATTGTAGATGACAATGTTCTAAGAAGGATCAGTGTCTTCTCTCGGCGATCACAAAATGTCTTAATTTCTTACACAAAGTCTACAAGTATATAAAGGAATAAGGTGTGCACAGTCCCTGGCCACTGTAATTGAGGGTTAACTATTCCGTGCTTTAGGAGCGTTACATGCCTTAGGTGACAATAATTCTGTTATCTGATATTTAACAACAAAATGAAATATATATATTTATTTCCAATGTTGATAATGGCACTGTGTTTTGTGTTGAATATCATTACAATAATTATTATAATCATTCTCTATGAATAGAAACCTGTTTTGCTACCAAGCAACATTATTAAAATATTAACCTTATCATTATTGCTTTTCATATTATACTAAACCACATTTGTCTTTTTGATTTCAGATTCGAGTCGATGGCCCCATCAGTGGAGCGGTACAGTATGAAACCATCCAGGTGGTAGAGTCTGGCCCTGTTTTAAGAGATATGGCCTTTACAAAGAACGAAGAACAGCTTTTTGTCATGTCGGAGAAGCAGGTTGGTTCTTTTATATATGATTCTGTGGAAGCTTTGTTTCAGTTAAAATTTTAGAAGTGGATTGCCAATAGTTTAAAAAAAAGCCTAAAAGGAGTTCTGGATTAATAAAAATGATCCTCTGGTCAGTATTGTCATGTTTTTTGGCCAGGATGAAGAGGAATTGCAAAGATTGTCTTTCCCTCTAGGAGACTTGTCCTGTCCAACATTATATTGACAGCCTTTTTAGTTAAATGGTACTTTATAATGCTTAATTTTGTCAGGTGGCAGCTTTATAGCGAAAATTGAAAATTACACTTGAGGTTCATTTACACTGCATGATTTTCTGAACATGCTGTCGATCATCCAACAAATGAACAAAATGCAAATTCATCTGGGAATTGATCTTTTTTTGTGCTGCAAAAAAAATCACGTTACTTGGCAGCAGATCATTCTGTGTAAACAGGACCTGTGCTGCCGAGCACAATGGCAGTCTATCTGCATTGAAAGGCCTATTACACATCTGATGTTGAGTGGCCATTGAATGGTCGCTTACTGGCAAGAATGTTGACAGTTGGCATTAGTTTACCTTTGCACATCGCGCAGTGTAAACAGTGCCTTACTGCTGGGGTTCCGAGCAGATAGATGCTAATCACTTGGGTCTCTACTAGTCAATAACTGAAAATCTGGTTCTTGTTAAGCAACAATGAGGACATAGAACACAAACCCTTTATCATGAGGCAAAACCAATACCCTCATTAGATCCTTTAGGCCACGTGCACACGTTGAGTGTTTGGTGAGCTTTTTTGAGCAGTATTTGTAAATCAAAACCAGGAGAGGGCAAAAAATACAGAAGTGGGGACGTGTTTCTATTCTACATTTCCTCTGATTGTTCCATTTCAGGTTTTGGCTTACAAATACTGAGGTTAAAAAAAACTCACCAAATACTCAACATGTGCACGTGGCCTAAAAGAAAACATCTTACCTAGAAAAGTATCACAAACATGACGACATTTACCCAGTGATGACCTGTAAGCCTCGTGTTTCTTTTACATGTCTTTTGTAGTTGAATTGTCCTTTGCCAGATGCCTGTGGTTAAACAAAACATAACACCATGTGCTCTGGGAAATGTAAAGCTGGCAAGGTTCCAGTCATGCCTTCTGTACCAGGACATAAACACATGGTTTTGCTCCCATCATCTGCTTAAAACTTCAAATAAACATGACAGCTGATCTCCGAGCACCAAAAGAGTCGCCCTTGATAGAAGTTGATTGTTAGGACATCTATGACCTACCAGTATTGGCAGGTTCAACTGCAGTGTAGAGAACTGCATTTCTGAATTTTGTGGACACTACTGCTAATGAGATTTTCAGAGCATATGTTCAGTAGGCTATTTCCTAATACACAATGTAGTCTGATTATCCTGCGAGAGCAACAACTCTTCAAGCATTGCCATGGTTACTACATGAAGTCTGGTGAAAGGAACCATGAGGTGTCAGGAACGGGAAGGACACGGTGGTGTGAACAGTGGGGAAATGTAGCTGTATGTGTTGTATCCAAAGAAGTTTTAAAATTAATGAGGACCTCAGAGTGAAATAATTACTGTTCTGTATTCTGGCTTATGTTTCATTTTCTCTTGATAATTAAGAATGAAGGGACCTTTACTACCTGTGATATACAAAGTGCATTGATGGCTCACAGTGAGCACGTTCTGCACATGATCAAAGAAAAATTGTTGTTAGTGATTTGGATACAGCATTAAATACTCCAAAAGCAAATTCATAATTTCTAATGTTTTTATCCAATTTTGAAGTTAAGCCATTTTTTGTTTTTGTTTCAATTATAGCAAAGTATTTTAATTATTTTTTCCCAGAGGCATTTTATTAAAACCTCACAATTTGGAGACTATCATACCTGAAAATGAAAAACTGCTTGGGTGACTGTTTTCGTCTTCATGCTAGGTGTAAAAATATAGATTCTAAAACTGAAATTTGACAATCTGTTAATTAGACTGAATGCACTGTGAATTAAAGAAGGGAATGTGTGATACATCTAGGAAGATCATTTTGAATATATTATCTGATTTTACCACAAATTGCAGAGCCAAAGACATGTTGTAATTGATTGTAAATTATAAAGTGTTACTAGTAGAGTTGAGCGACTTTGGTCGGATCGGGTTTCGTGAAACCCGAATGAAACAAAATAAGTTTCAGATGAAACTTGTCCGACTAGAGCAAAAAAAGTCGGAGTTTCGTCCGACTTTTATTTCCCATTGACTTGCATTGGGGTCGGGTTTCGGACGAAACTCCGACTTTGTTTTGCTCTAGTCGGACGAGTTTCATCTGAAACTTATTTTGTTTCATTCGGGTTTCACGAAACCCGATCCGACCAAAGTCGCTCAACTCTAGTTACTAGTAATTTGGAGAAAGAATGTTGGTGACTCGGTAAAATGATGATGGTGCTGTTTTATCAAACCTGACATTCTAGAACTTGGTGCTTTGCATTGAATGTCCACCATTTCCTTTTTTGAAGTCCAACATTTTTATTAATTTCTAAAGATATATTTATTGCAATCAATACACCAATTTTCTGATATAGAACTTGAAATTCTCAAATATTCATCTACATGAGCTGATCGGCAAAAAAGTATTCTGATAAATGCTCATTCCCAATTAGGTTGATTAAACATGCCACCGACCATTGGTCAATGAATGTGCAAAATATTTGTTCATAGAATGATGAAATAATTGATGCCAGCATGGAAATTGTCACTGTCAGCTTTATCCCATTCTTACATTGGACAATGAGCTGCTGGCAGCGACGTTTCCATGCTAGCACCAATTATTTCAGCAGTCCACAATTGCATTAATAATCATTCTGTCCCTATCAGTTTGCATGACAAATACGAACAGGCTATTAAATGAGTGTCTATCGATTTGTTTATAGTCGAACAGGATTTGTTAAGTACCAAAATCAGAAGCAGAGTTTGTGTTAGGGATGGTGGAATGCACTAAATAATAAATAATAGTAAGTGCATTCGCCGCCCGGGGTCCACTGTGCAGAGGTGTTACGCTGATGCTACGTAATGGCAGACGCTCAATATGGCGGTATAACGCACGCGGGTTGAACGTCACCTGATTTGCGCTGGGCGGACTCTGTTGCTTCACAGAGGCACCGAAGCGTTAAACATAACTGCTGAGCCTGTTGAACTCACAGAGCTCAGCGGAATGCACGCACGGTATATGGTCACAGGACTCTGGCCAAAGACACAGGGTCAGTGTCCCTCTAGACATACCGTGCGTGCAGCATCGCAACTGCGGATGCCAATAAGTACTGCTGACTGCAGCATGGCAACAGACACTGCCGCTGTACGACAATGCCCGGTAGCAGGCACACTGTCAGACGCTAGTACCGTGGATGATATGCACTGTGGCCTGTAGCTTGTCACTGACTGGCGCTGACTCTATCACTAGTTCCCTATCCACACACGTAATATCAGAGGGAGGGGAATCTTAATGAGTCATTTGCAAGTCCATGCATCCGTCATCATTCACACGGGTAGTAACTAGTGTCTATACTAGCGCATGGCCGAGCGGCCATGCGAACCTTTTATAGCCGAGACCTTCCGGAAGCTTCCAGATCCCTGAGATGGACCAATCAGATCTGGAGAAGGACCTGTGCATGTGACTCCTGATCTCCAATGGGAGATCGTCTCGTGAGCATGCTCAGTGGAGTGACGGAAGGACTTAGCCTCTGGAGTGGCTTGCTGCTGAGCAGCCTGCGTTACTATTGCTGGCCCAGAGGTGGCAGCAACAGCCAGACCCACAGAACTGGTCTGAGCAGGCTCCTCTGCGGTCGATGGAGAATGGGAGACCGCTGAATGCAAGGCTCTGGATTCTCGCTGTGCAGCTGCCGGAACCCGACGCCTAGCAGTTTGTTTACTACCAGAGAAGAGGATTGATTAAGGCCAAAAATGTAATGTTCAAGGGGGAGACATTCCATTTAGAGAAGCATTCCTCCTGTCAAAGTTTTTATTCTCTTAATATATTGCAGTCATCATGTTAGATAGCAATGTGCACTTACAATTGCTCATTTTGCCTTTCTACCAAGCTAATTCTTCTCTTTTTTTCTGCTTTGTTTTGAAACAGGAAGTATCTTGTCCCTACATTTATCATTCCCCTCTTCTATTCCAGCTGTTCCCTTCTCCCCACTGCCCAGGTATCCAAGAGCTTTTTTAAATTGAATGTCTCGCTGTTGAACATTATGTTTTTGACCTTATTCAGTCCTCTTCCCAGGACATTTGCAGTGACTTATGACTCATACAGGGAAAATTGATCTCCTATTTCTACATAGAGCTTAGAAGGATTTAGGTAGTCATTTTTAATAACGTGATGTCATAGACCTCATGAAAAAAATGGGTACAAAGGCCAAATGAGCAATTGTATGTACACAGTGCCATATAATATGATGACTGCAATATATTTACCCTTGTCAGGCATACCTCTGTCGCTCCCAAATTCAGGCGCAGTGTGTCTGATAGGCACAGGTTATAAAACCACCTATAATATCTAATTATCTCAATTATCTCAGGACTCTAAAAGGTAACCAGTGACCTTCGTAGGGATGTTTTAAAAAAGAGTACACAAAATCTGATGACAAAAAAAATTAATAACCATAAACATATTAAAACAAAAAGTACCACATTTCTCAACTACTACCAAATAGTCTTCAGTTTTTATGACATGCAGTGCCTTGCAAAAGTATTCGGCCCACTTGGAACTTTTCAACCTTTTCCCACATATAATGCTTCAGACATAAAGATACCAAATGTAAATTTTTGGCCATGAATCAACAAGTGGGACACAATTGTGAAGTTGAACAAAATGTTTTGGTTATTTTAAATTTTTGTGGAAATTCAAAAACTGAAAAGTGGGGCGTGCAATATTATTCAGCCCCTTTACTTTCAGTGCAGCAAACTCACTCCAGAAGTTCATTGTGGATCTCTGAATGATCCAGTGTTGTCCGAAATCACTAATGATGATAAATATAATCCACCTGTGTGTAATCAAGTCTCCGTATAAATGCACCTGCTCTGTGATAGCCTCAGGGTTTTGATTGAAGCACAGAGAGCATTATGATGACCAAGGCACACAACAAGCAGGTCCGTGATACTGTTGTGGAGAAGTTTAAAGCCAGATTTGGATACAAAATGATTTCCAAAGCTTTAAACATCCCAAGGAGCACTGTGCAACTGATCATATTGAAATGGAAGGAGTATCATACCACTGCAAATCTACCAAGACCCAGCCGTCCCTCTAAACTTTCATCTCTATCAAGGAGAACACTGATCAGAGATGCTGCCAAGAGGCCCATGATCTCTCTGGATGAACTGCAGAGATCTACAGCTGAGGTGGGACAGTCTGTCCATAGGACAACAATCAGTCGCACACTGCACAAATCTGGCCTTTATGGAAGAGTAGCAAGAAGAAAGCCATTTCTCAAAGATATCCATAAAAAGTGTTGTTTAAAGTTTGTAACAAGCCACCTGGGAGACACACCAAACATGTGGAAGAAGGTGCTCTGGTCAGATGTCACCAAAATCGAACTTTTTGGCAACAATGCCAAACGATATGTTTGGTGTAAAGGCAACACAGCTCATCACCCTGAACACACCATCCTCACTGTCAAACGTGGTGGTGGCAGCATCATGGTTTGGGCCTGCTTTTCTTCAGCAGGGACAGGGAAGATGGTTAAAATTGATGGGAAGATGGATGGAGCCAAATACAGGACCATTCTTGACGAAAACCTGTTGGAGTCTGCAAAAGACCTGAGCCTGGGAAGGAGATTTGTCTTCCAACAAGACAATGATCCCAAACATAAAGCAAAATCTACAATGGAATGGTTCACAAATAAACATATCCAGGTGTTAGAATGGCCAAGTCAAAGTCCAGACCTGAATCCAATCGAGAATCTGTGGAAAGAGCTGAAAACTGCTGTTCAAAAACGATCTCCATCAACCCTCACTGAGCTCGAGCTGTTTGCCAAGGAAGAATGGGCAAGAATTTCAGTCTCTAAATGTACAAAACTGATAGGGACATATCCCAAGCGACTAGCAGCTGTAATCGCAGCAAAAGGTGGCGCAACAAAGTATTAAGTTAAAGGGGCCGAATAATATTTCACGCCCCACTTTTCAGTTTTTGAATTTCCACAAAAATTTAAAATAACCAATAAATTTCATTCAACTTCACAATTGTGTTCCACTTGTTGTTGATTCTTCACCAAAAATTTACATTTGATATCTTTATGTTTGAGTCATGATAAAGGTTGAAAAGTTCAAGTGGGCCGAATACTTTCACAAGGCACTGTAGCTATTACTAAACATTAAAATTAGGGAAAAAACTTAATGGCAATGCACATTTTTAGTATACCGTATTTTGCCGATTATACGAGGCACCGGACCATAAGACACACCCCAAGATTTGGGGTGGAAAATAATAATTTTTCTTTTTTGTAAAATAAAATGGTGGTGCATCTATATTCCCTGTTAATGGTAGCTTTCTTGGGGATAGCTGCAGTGGAGCGGGGTCACAGGCAGCAGCGTCGCTGCCCCCCAGTACGTAGCTCACTTCAGATTATAAGATGCACGCATCCTTATATTCCTCCCAAATTTGGAGGGAAAAAGTGCTTCTTATAATCGGAAAAATATCATATTTATCTTAAAATATTAGAGCATATTTTTACTTTATGAAAATATACCTGTGCACAGCCATATAGCATCTAAAATATTTCTCATGAATCCATGGTCCTAGAACACTGTTGTGTTGTGTAATTGACTTAAAGTTTTGAAGTTAAAAAAACACAGTAAGCCATGCAATTTTCCATATTCTTGAAAAAGCAATAATATTAAAAGATTCTTGTTATGGTTTTATTTTATAGATGGCACACAATTTACTAATAGATGTGAATTAGTGATGCTCCCATAATTATGTATTGTTTAAACAAATACATTACTAGGGCTACTGGGTTCACAAAATTTATCTAGGTGAGTATTAATTTCTGAAGAGTATGAAGCTTTGACAGATAGATCCTTCTTAACCTTTACTCTTGATTGGATCCATTCCAAGATAAGTGGCATAAATAAGATCACCAACTTTTAAAAGAAAAAAGATATTGATTTTGCGATAATCTGTTGTTTCATGCATATGATACATGTAGCCACTTGTGGGATTTCATGTAAATGTCAACCTGTTTAGGGTTTTTCTAGAATTCAACAATAATGTATTGAATTTGCATTGTGGGAAATTATGGTTAAAATTGATCTGTCATCAGATTTTACAGTAGAAATAGAATACATTATTAAATAGGTCTCTTAGACCTGATAAGAATTCTCCAAGTTAGAATGGCTGCATAATCCTTTATGAAAATGTACCTAATTTTCCTCCCCCCTAACCTTATTGACAGCTCTTCAGTGTCCCTGTCCTTCCTGATGCTGAGGTCTCACACTGCTCAGTACAAGCTGCAGTTGTCAGTCAAGCTGAGTTGGCAAAGACTCATGAGCTCTTTAATTCTATAGCTGAACTCATAAAATGTTCATCTTAATATGAGCATTATACAGCCAATATGAAATTAAACATTGAAGTAAATACACCAGCTTCATTAGACCTAAGATTATTAATGTATATTTCTTCAACTGTGAAATTTGGTGACAAATCCCCTTTAACAAATGATGCGGAAAAGCTAAGGATGGATGCAGATCCACATGTGAGCCTATATGGCATATCTGTTTAAGAAAATCAATTATGTGTTGAGTACACTTTAAAATATGTCCTTGTCCTCAAGTAAGTAGTCTTTAAGTGGGTTTTATCAATGCAAGACAGAGAAATGACAATTATATAGAGTACACCTAAACTTATAGGTTAATCTGTGTACAGAAGCATAGGTCCCTTGCATTAACTAATATTGTTGCAGTAGAGTATTGTGCAAGTAGCAAAGAACCTACGGTACTTCTCCATATCATTTTTCCCATCTTTGGAGATTTTTTTTATGCTGAACTTGAACTGTATTGTCTGGAAACAAATTTCTAGCCACACAGCGAGAATTGTCATTTCTATTCTTCCCTTGTTATGTTATGGGTTCATGTCATAGATAAGTGTCCAAGATAAGCAGGCATTTCCCCGGCAGAATCCTAGAAACTAATCAGCTTTGACATTGTTTGTTCTGCCCTCAGGATCAGTTGATGTTCCAGATAGTTGTATAAAGTAAAAATAAAATGTATGTACGGTAACTATTTTTGAGAAAATTTACTGCTAAACCTCAGGGAAGAACAGCAGTAACAATTGAAACTTTCATAACGTCTTTAATATTCTTCTTTAATTGTTAATATTGAAATAGTGAAGTATTCAACGCCGATAAGAACATGTGTAAGTCATCGGTAGCCAAACTGCGTAACAAGGAGCTCTTTCATGTGTACGGTATGTTATGATGTTCAGCCCAGCAAATTGAGAGAGTCAAATGAGTGTCTATCACCATCTGCTTGTCTTCCCAGCTGGTTTACAAATTTCTGATTCTTTATTCTCTGGACTGGGTACAGCTACAGAAGTCATAATCACAATCAACCGAAACCAAATCTAACTTGTGACTACATTTACTCAACAGTTGAAAAAGTGCCACCCCACAATGCCATTTGTTCTGAGAAAACCATCTAGCCTTTTTATTTGCTGATAAAGTATCTGCCATTCTATTGCTACGTTTTGTGGTAGGGCATTCCACTGTCTGATTACTCTAACTGTAAAGAACCCTTTCCTATTTAGATGCCAGAATTGCCTTTTCTACACTTGTAATGAAGGTTCCCTAGTCCTTTATAAGGTGCATAGAATGAATAAATCGTGCCAGTTCTTTGTATTGACCACATAGTTTTATAAATGTAAATGGGACCATTCCCGAGGCATTATTTTCTGAGCTAAACAAGTCCATCATGTTTCATAAACTAATTGCCGGCCGTTGAACTGACACGAGTTTTCCAATATCTTTTAGAATTTGGAGCCCAATACTAGATCCCAAATACAAGATGTGACCATTTTGTTTTTAATCACTTTCATTTTAGTCCCATCCACAAAGCCATTAATAAAGAGATTTAAAATAATTGGGCCTAGTAAAGAGCTTTGTGGTCCCCAGTGCTGACTTTATTCCATTTAAAAAATGTTTCATTTACAAAGACTATCTGTTTACTGTCACATAACCAGTTTTTTTACCCATCTACCCCCTAGTCCCTTCTTCTGAAGCTTCAGTACAAGGCTGATGGATGGTTCAACTTTAAATGTCTTGTAATGTCCAGATATAACACATCGGCACCATCATGAACATCCACTTATCTCCTCAAAAATCTAGTTAGACACAACTTGTCTTTCATGAATCCGTGCTGGTTGTCAGTCTAAGGACCCCGTCACAAATAGCGACTCACCAGCAATCCCATCAACGATATGAACTTGTCAGGATTCACGAGCGATCAGCACCAGCGATGATGAGCACGGGCGTTGCTGTGTAGATTAGATACCATCGTGCTGATGCAGGGAGCTGGTAACCAAGGTAAACATCGGGTTTCTAAGCGCCGCGCGGTGAGATCGCTGTTGCGTCACAAAACTTGATGATGGTCTATGGATCGCTGTGTGTGACAGGGGGCTTAGTTGTTCTCTGCTGTATACTTTTGCAGGTCATCTCTTGTAATGTCATACCACAGCTCCTGGGCAGGGGAGGATGCAAAAGAGTGTACAGACAGCACGGGATCACAGATGATTCTTTCTTTGAGGAAAAACATTGCTTAAAAACAGGCAGTGACATGTTTTGCCTGACAAAAAGAATCATCTGTGATCCCATGATGTGCAGTCTGTATACTCTTTTGCGTCCCCTCCTTACCAGGAGCTGTGGTATGATCAGATCATGTTCCTGTATGGTGAGACACGGCCATTACACAGCACTTAGCAGAGGCACATTTTTAAGAAAAACATTTTTATTTAACATATACAATTGTAAAACATATTTTTATTCCAAAATCTATTAATTTAAATGTTCTTTGTGGTAAAATTCCTTTAAGAGATTTTCATGTCACATACGCTAAACGTGAACACTCAGTTCAGTTACATAATGGTCCCTGCCGAATATGCCATAGTATTTATTTTTATTTCACTTAATTTTTACTGGAATTGTATTCCAGTAGTTCTGGCTTGTACACGTCAAAAGTCATGTGTGATTTTCACTAACTGCACAGCTGAGGATAGAGAAAACACAAGGCACTTGAGGGAAATGTAGTGTCCCAGAACCAAACAGTGGTCACATGTGGTACACAGCAAAAACAACTATTTTACTGGTGGAATATGGAAATCAAAGCATCCTGATGAACAAAATGCAGAGAACATGGAAGATGAGTAACTAGAAAGCTTGTTTGTGCCTGTTTCTATATATCTTCTGAAGTTAGAAGGATATAGGCTTTTAAAATAAAGAGGTTATTATGGGATAACTTCTTCATAAGTAAACTTTATCCCCTATAACCAACAATTTCATGCCTGTATTTTTTCCGGGTGGCATTTATAACTATATATCAGGCACGCCTAAATCACAGGGACTTTTGGATGGCAGTAGTTTGATTCAGGCTTTTCTTTCCGTACTTTACTGTCTTGAGATAAATCTGTCACTTAATGTAAGCATCAGATGCTGTCTTACATTGGTACTCCACAGAAGGGAACCCAGACTTCTATCACAGTGACTGATGACTTTTAAGCAGATTCCGGTTGCATGTTTGGAATGATGAATCACAGCATAGTCAAGCTCTATAATTTCTTGATGGCATAAGCAAAGTAGGAGTAGGACAACCTTTCATCATACATAAGGCGAAGGATTCAAAATAAATCTTTGAAGTTCATCAAAATATTCAAATGGTTAAATAATGCCTTCTTGTCACAATCTGGCATATAATAAACCACAACCATTCTTCATTAAATTATGCTCTTTCTTCTCTACAGTATTCAAAACTGTTCTAAAACCATAGCACATCTAGTGCAAAGTTTGTATGCTAGTTATTACACCCATAATTGGGAAATATCCCGCATTCAGTTTATATAATTCTTCCTAATGTCTTCCTCAGGCACAGCTAGAAGGCAGAGAGTTTCTGGCTCCTGCTCATGTCATTCTGCGCTCAAGCAGACTGGGATAGGTAGCATAATGCAGAGAAAGCATGATGATCAGAATCAGATGGGACACTAGATTGCAGAGCAGTATCTACAATAGGTTTATGTAAAGAGGGTAGAGTGTTTTAACATTGTCCAGTGCTGCTTCCCCTGACAATGAACTGATCATGAAAAATGCTTTGCAGAGTAAAGGTGCATTTACAATGAAGCTAGCAATTCCTCTTGGTATCTGTTATGATCTATGTGATTATTGTTATGCTGTAATGTATATTGTCTGTACAAGTCCCCTCTGAAATGTAAAGTGCTGCGGAATATGTCGGCGCTATAGAAATAAAATTTATTATTATATTATTATTAATGCTTGTTCTTGATAACTACGCAGTGTAAGTAGGCTGCAATTGACCTTTCATCTATGGAAAGGAATTTGATATCTACTGTAGATTAAGATATGGAGAAACAATGAGGTTGGGTTGCAAGCAGACTTGAACTAGCAACAGGAGAATCCTCCGGTGGGCCCCTGTGCAAAAGTGGGTCACCACCCTCTAAGGCCAGGTTCACATTACGTTTAACCAGCCCGTTCAACGCATAGCTTTGACGGGCTGGTTAATGGTATAGCATAACGTGATCGCGTTATGCTATACCCGCTAGCGCTGATGATTCATCAGCGCTAGCGGTGACAGAGCCTTAGACGCTGCAGCCCGCATCCGAGGCTCCGTCACTGAATGACGGCACATCGCAAACGCCTGCCACTTTACGGCATGCATCGCGATGCGTCCGACAATGGGGGTCTATGGCAGCATTAACGGACTGCATTACACCACCTTATGCCACAGTGTAACGCAGTCCGTCTAACGGACTGCCATAATGCAGTGTGACCCCGGCCTTATATGAGCAGTTCTTGGCAACATATACTTGAAACATTATGTACAGACAAATGTAGCATTTTATTCACTTACCAATCTACCCAGTTCATTGTTATATACATTTGTATTCGAAGATAATGTCACATTTACATGTAGTTGAAAGTGGGGCCTAGAATTCGGTTACTGGTAGGCCCTTGGCTCCCTAGTCCGACACTGGTAGCAAGTCATGGCAAGTATTACCATGACCCAAAGAACCTAATCCTTCTAGTTAGGAAAAATCATTTAAAATGGGGAGGATAATTCTTGTGCTGGCAGATAGCATGGATTTGGGTTGTGGTTCTCTTATCAGTTATCAGAGCAATAGAGGAAAACATTGTTCAAGGTCACCCAAATAAAATGTAATTTACGCAGTAAATGTGAGTATTCACCAAATAGAAAGTTCAGGGGTTGTGTAATCTTTTATCTTTAATTCATGATTGAGAAAATTTATACTGTATATGAGGAGGAAGAGGAGTAACACAAAGAGAATGTGTGTTAGCTCAATTTTAGAGGATCTTTGTGCTCAGAGTGCATTTAGGAATAAATGTGTGAATGGAGGTTTCGTATTGACATATTACCCTTATAATATAAGTCGGTTTGTTCATGATGCTTACACTACACAAAAAATGGGAAAAGATTCTGGCACAATGATCCAGGAATAAAATGGATTCTTTATTTAAATGTAGTTAAAACATTAAAAGGCGAGGCCTCGTACTGATGCGTTTCAGGTCTATACACACCTTTAGTCATAAGCTAACTCAGTGCTGGAATCTTTCCCCATTTTTTTGTCTACCTTCCTGTGATCACAAGTGGAAACGGCACCCTCAGGAGGAACTCTGGGCTAAATTCCAGGCTTCACATTCTCAGCGTGGTAAGCTCGTTCGTCTCTCTCCCTGCATCTCACAATGCTTACAGCACGTAGGTTTTGCATTTTGCACAGCTCTGTACTGAGATTGTCATCATTCGCATGAGTCCCTGTCCCCAGTAGAACTCACATTCTAATTTTTTTTTTACACACAATATTAGCAATTTCAAATAATTAACCACAGAATATTTTACACAGAGACGACTGGAGAAAAACAATAAAAAATAATAAAAACAGACTCCTTGAAATGTGCCACAGACTTGAACCCTGCTATTAATACTGAAAGGAAACAAAACATTAAAAAATTGTATTTGTAAAAAGATATGAAAGACATTTAATAAAGAAAAAACACAAGTCAAATTTTAGTATTCATCGTTAATGAATCAGTGCTGGTAATTGAGGAAAGATTTACACATCATTACCCATTTTTACCAAGAATACAGATTACTGTACTCTTTAAAGGAAGCCTGTCATCTGATTCATGCTGCCTAAACCTCAGGCAGCATGAATCAGATCCTAGATGAATGATTGCAGCCTGGTATGTAGTTCTCTTAGATTCCCTGAGAATATATATTTTAAAGATACCCAAAGGCTAGACTAGCTCAGCTCCGCCATAGAAAGGTTCTTACCAATGCTGCTGCAGGTGATTGACAGGTCTCTTCATCATTCCGTGGAAAGAGCAGGCCAGGGGCGACGCCAGAATACTCTGTTCTCTGGTTATGGTTCCCAACCAGATCTTTGAAGTATATTTTCTCCGACATTTCAGGAAAATATATTTATGGCTGCAATAATGCAGCAAGTTCTGTGTCTAATTCATGCTGCTTGGTGTTTGGGCAACAGGAATCAGCTAACCGGTGTCCTTTAACCTCTTCACGACCGCCCACAGTAGATAAACGTTGGCGCTTGCTGGGCTTTGTGCAGCGCCGACGTTTATCTACTGTCGGCGGTTTTGTGCCACCTGGGACCCCCACATACCTTCCAACGCGGGGATCCCGGTGCGCAATGCATGCTGGGACCCCCCCGACGTCATCGAGACCTGATTGGTTCAGGTCCCGATGACGTCAGCGTCACAGCAGCCAATGGGAGCGATCGCTGGGAAAGCTGCTTGTTTCCCGGCGATCTCCCTCATTGTAACGCGGCTTCTCCCTCTGATCTCACTGACAGCTGATCAGAGGTGAAGCAGCGTTATTGTGTGACTAGATCGCTGCCTGGCACAGCTGATCGCTGCCTGGCACAGCTGTGCCAGGCAGCGATCTTGTCACACAGTAACGCTGCTTCACCTCTGATCATCTGTCATTGTGAGATCAGAGGAGAAGTGGCGTTATTATGTGCCAGGCAGCGATCTTGTCACATAGTAACGCTGCTTCTCCTCTGATCTCACACTGACAGATGATCAGAGGTGAAGTGGCGTTACTATGAGTCAGATCGCAGTGCAGCGATCTTGTGACAAAAATAAAAAAAAAGTAAAAAAAAAAGTAAAAAAAAAAAATGCAGGGGCTAGGGCTAGGGTTAAGGCCCCGTCACACTAAGCGACTTACCAGCGATCCCGACACCGATATCAAGGTGTCAGGATCGCTAGTAAGTCGCTATGTGATCGCTGGTGAGCTGTCACACAGACAGCTTCACCAGCGATCAGCACAGCGATGCCGAGCGCCCGGCATCGCTGGCCATCCCTGTAAAAAATAGAATCAAAATAAAAAATATAGTTATTCTCACCTTCCGACGTCCCGTTCAGCCATCCTGCCTCTCTCCACGCTCCGGTCCCAGTGATCCTTTGCACGAATGACCGCGAGATGTCACAGTCTCGCGGGATAACAAAGTCTCGCGGTCATTCGTGCAAAGGATCACTGGGACCGGAGCGTGGAGAGAGGCGGGATGGCTGAACGGGACATCGGAAGGTGAGAATAACTATATTTTTTATTTTTTTTATTATTTTTTACACCTGATCGCTGGTCTCCCGCCTGTCACACGCAGCGATCGTGCTGGCCAGCGGGAGACCAGCGACCAAAGAAATGTCCAGAGATTTCTTCCAGCGATCAGCGATACCGGCGGGGGGGCCGCTCGCTGATCGCTGTCACACATAGCGATCTCGCTGGTGAGATTGCTGTTACGTCACAAAAGTTGTGACTCAGCAGCGATCTCGCTACCGAGATTGCTTAGTGAGACGGGGCCTTTAGGGTTAGGGCTAGGGCTAGGGCTAGGGTTAGGGTTAGGGTTAGGGCTAGGGTTAGGGCTAGGGTTAGGGCTAGGGCTAGGGTTAGGGCTAGGGCTAGGGTTAGGGTTAGGGTTAGGGCTAGGGCTAGGGTTAGGGCTAGGACTAGGGTTAGGGTTAGGGTTAGGGCTAGGGCTAGGGTTAGGGCTAGGGCTAGGGCTAGGGCTGGGATTAAGGTTATGGGTGTGTTGGTGTTAGGTTTGTGGTTAGGGTTATGGTTAGGGCTGAGATTAGGGTTAGGGGTGTGTTGGGGTTAGGGTTGGAATTAGAATTGGGGGTTTCCACTGTTTAGGTACATCAGGGGCTCTGTAAATGCAATATGACGCCCGCAGACCATTCCATCAAAGTCTGCATTTCAGAACGTCACTACTTCCCTTCCGAGCCCCACCGTGTGCCCAAACAGTAGTTTTCTCCCACATATGGGGTACCAGCGTACTCAGGACTCAGGACAAATTGGACAACAACTCTTAGGGTCCAATTTCTCCCGTTACCCTTGTGAAAATAAAAATTGGGGGCTAAAAGATCATTTTTGTGGAAAAAAAATGATTTTTTTATTTTCACGCCTCTACATTATAAACTTTACTGAAACACTTGGGGGTTCAAAGTGCTCACAACACATCTATATAAGTTCCTTGAGGGGTCTAGTTTCCAAAATGGGGTCACTTGTGTGGGGTTTCCACTGTTTAGGTACATCAGGGGCTCTGCAAACGCGACATGACACCCACAGACCATTCCATCAAAGTCTGCATTTCAGAACGTCACTACTTCCCTTCCGAGCCCCACCGTGTGCCCAAACAGTAGTTTTCTCCAACATATGGCATACCAGCGTACTCAGGACAAATTGGATAACAACTCTTAGGGTCCAATTTCTCCTGTTACCCTTGTGAAAATAAAAATTGGGGGCTAAAAGATCATTTTTGTGGAAAAAAAATGATTTTTTTATTTTCACGCCTCTACATTATAAACTTTAGTGAAACACTTGGGGGTTCAAAGTGCTCACCACACATCTAGATAAGTTCCTTGGGGGGTCTAGTTTCCAAAATGGGGTCACTTGTGTGGGGTTTCCACTGTTTAGGTACATCAGGGGCTCTGCAAACGCGACATGACACCCACAGACCATTCCATCAAAGTCTGCATTTCAGAACGTCACAACTTCCCTTCCGAGCCCCACCGTGTGCCCAAACAGTAGTTTTCTCCAACATATGGCATACCAGCGTACTCAGGACAAATTGGACAACAACTCTTAGGGTCCAATTTCTCCTGTTACCCTTGTGAAAATAAAAATTGGGGGCTAAAAGATCATTTTTGTGGAAAAAAAATGATTTTTTTTATTTTCACGCCTCTACATTATAAACTTTAGTGAAACACTTGGGGGTTCAAAGTGCTCACCACACATCTATATAAGTTCCTTGGGGGGTCTAGTTTCCAAAATGGGGTCACTTGTGGGGGGTTGCCACTGTTTAGGTACATCAGGGGCTCTGCAAACGCGACATGACACCCGCAGACCATTCCATCAAAGTCTGCATTTCAGAACGTCACTACTTCCCTTCCGAGCCCCACCGTGTGCCCAAACAGTAGTTTTCTCCAACATATGGCATACCAGCGTACTCAGGACAAATTGGACAACAACTCTTAGGGTCCAATTTCTCCTGTTACCCTTGTGAAAATAAAAATTGGGGGCTAAAAGATCATTTTTGTGGAAAAAAAATGATTTTTTTTTATTTTCATGGCTCTACATTATAAACTTTAGTGAAACACTTGGGGGTTCAAAGTGCTCACCACACATCTAGATAAGTCCCTGGGGGGGTCTAATTTCCAAAATGGGGTCACTTGTGGGGGGTTTCCACTGTTTAGGTACATCAGGGGCTCTCCAAATGCGACATGGCATCCGATCTCAATTCCAGCCAATTCTGCATTGAAAAAGTCAAACGGCACTCCTTCCGTTCTGAGCTCTGCCGTGTGCTCAAACAGTGGTTTAGCCCCACATACGGGGTATTGGCGTATTCGGGAGCAATTGCACAAAAAATTTAGTGGTTCATTTTCTCTTTTTACACTTGTGAAAATAAAAAAAAATGGTTTTGAAGAAAAATGTTTGTGAAAAAAAGTTAAATGTTTATTTTTTCCTTCCATATTCCATTCATTCATGTGAAGCACCTGAAGGGTTAATAAACTTCTTGAATGTGGTTTTGAGTACATTGAGAGGTGCAGTTTTTTGAATGGTGTCAATTTTGGGTATTTTCTGTCATATTGACCCCCCAAACTCACTTCAAATGTGAGGTGGCCCTAAAAAAAATGGTGTTGCAAATTTTGTTGTAAAAATGAGAAATCGCTGGTCAACTTTTAACCCTTATAACTTCCTAAAAAAAAAAATTATGTTTCCAAAATTGTGCAGATGTAAAGTAGACATGTGGGAAATGTTATTTATTAACTATTTTGTGCGATATCACTCTCTGATTTAAGGGCATAAAAATTAAAAGTTTGAAAATTGCAAAATTTTCTAAATTTTTGCCAAATTTTGATTTTTTTAACAAATAAGTGCAGATCATATCTAAAAATTTTTACCACCATCATGAAGTACAATATGTCATGAGAAAACAATGTCAGAATCAGTAGGATCCGTTGAAGCGTTCTAGAGTTATGACCTCATAAAGTGACACTGGTCAGAATTGAAAAAATTGGCCCGGTCACGAAGGCAAAAACAGGCTCGGGTGCGAAGGGGTTAATATGAAAACTGCTATTAATTAGGGAGGTGTATGTACATAATGGCTGCACTGGCTCAGTGGTTTACAATACATTCTTTTTGTACTAACCAATATTTTTAGTTGACAACAGGTTGGAGCTATATTAAGTGTTAACTTTTCCTTACGTTTTTGTGTAGCTCTACATGAAATGTGACATTTTTTGCTTCTTTGATTGTGTGCCATGTGTTTTCTTCATGTAGGCATTAACAGTTGTGTTTTTCCTACAACATAAAGATGGGCGACCTTGATATTATAGCATGTTTGTGACTTTATAGACATCACAACTACTTAGCACCAATTTGACTTTTGCACAGTATATCACAAGCCTCCATATTTCTCTTTTTCTGGCAGACAATTATCTCCTCACACGTTTTAGGATGAGATAATCCTGATTCTCAGCAGAAAATTCCCCTCTTCACCTTTTTTATTTGCCCTCAGAGAGCCATCATAAGGGGCCCTGCAGGATTGATTTGTGGTATTGAATGGTCACGGTGTGATAAGATATGCCTGATTAATCTTGTAGAGGCAAAATCTCATAATTATGCTACAGCGTTTCAATCCCATTCAGAAGAATGTTTTAATGTGTATTGATTTCAGGCAGGGCTTTTCATTTTATTAGCACAATGAAAGTCGAGAATATGGAATTTTAACTGATGGGAACACTTCTTTATGAAAAGCCTAGGACAATGGGCATGGCTAAAAGCACACACACATGAAGTCACTTTTGGAATAACTTGCTACTTAAAACACTATTTCTATGTGTCCTGAATTAAGATGGGTTATTAATTGCCAATTCTGTTTTTTATGTAATCAAAAATTAAATTGTCAATTTTATGTAGATTGAGGCTGTGTGCCCATATAGCGTTTTTTTAAGCGTTTTTGATACGTTTTTCGGGGTCAAACCGCATCAAAAGCGCTTAAAAGAAGCATCCCATTCATATAAATGCATTTTGGCCTTTTTTTGCCAATGGATGCGTTTTTTACCGCTAAGGAAACGCTTAGCTGTAAAAAACGCAGCATGTTCATTAGTTTCTGCTTAGGTCCACGTTTTTGGCTATTTCCTATAGTCCAAAAGACGCGCGGAAAAAAATGCATCAAAAATGCGCGTTTTCTGGGAAGGAGAACCCGATTCTTGAGCGTTTAAAAAACGCTACGTGGGCACATAGCCTAAAACAGCTACTACTTAATGGATAAGGCATCGGTGTTCTGCATGTAAAGGATATTATTTTTGGTTCCATATTTTTCTCATTTAATTTTTTTAAACTTTTGCAGGCTTTCTAATTTGACATACTACCCCAAGTAACTCATGCACTGAATGTCACCTAATATGATTATATTGAAGTGGTGAGGATAGGTGATAACTGCATGATCACTAAATGTCCGGTATTTTGGACCCCTACTATTCCAGATAACAAAGTGTCCTTTATTAATGTAATGGCTGTGAACAGTGTTGGACTGGGTGCCGAGGGCCCACCAGTTACGTCAAGTTCAGGGCCCCACTTTTCAGCTACATACAAATATGACTTTATCTTCATTCACAAATTTTTATAGCAAAAAAACTGGGTAGATTGTTGGAAAATAAGATGCTGCTTTTGACTGTATATAGTGAATCAAGTGTATTGTGCTTCTCATATAAGATGGTGATGGCCCTCTCTTGCACATGGGGCCCACCGGAGAAGAATTCTTCTGTTGTCCAGTTGGACAGTCTGAGCCTGGCTGTGTACGTGGTTAATTACTGCTGTATTCAGTCCCATAGGACTAACTGAGATAGACAAGCTGCTATGCCTAAGAAGTGAAAGGAGTGGTAGTCGAGCATGCGTACCACTGCTAGACTGATATAAGGAAATTTTGGACCTCAAATCTTAGCCTCAGTAGGGGTACTAATATTTGGATATCATACATTTATCACCAAACCCATTTAACTACTGTATTGTGGAGATTGAAAATGTTATCAATATCAGAGGCAAGCATTAAAAATGATTTAATACAAATAAGAAAAACACTGAATGCAGCCTCCATCTATTATCACCACCTCAGTTTCAGAATTTTAAAGATGATTTTCATGTTTTAGTGATAAACATGGCTTCTAAAAATCAACTGTTTCTAAAGGGATTCTAATGGCAAAAAAGGGCAACATGTTAGTTAAAAAGAACCTTTCACCAATTTTTTATGTCGAAATGGGCACACGGTGTTATAGTGGTTTCAAAAGGGAATTAAACTTTTCTTTTCTGTTTGTTTTTTTTCTGTCTCTCCATTTCAAAAATACTGTCAATCAAATATTTGCCATCTAATGAATTAACTTTAATTAAGTCCAAGTGTGTGTTATTAGATAGTTTTCACTTGGAAATGTACTTCTGCTTCTTTTAAGACACTGACCAATCAGGAACAGGCAGCAACATAGAGGTGCAAAAGTACCTGTGATGATGTCATCAGGGTCACATGACCTGAGTCCACAAGTCCTGCCAGCCAGAGTGCGTAACCTAAATAAGAAATTAAGATATATTATACAGCACAAAAGTGTGTACCTAATAACTACAGAGCTTTTCAGTTGTACAAACACATGTAAACCAGGAATAACAACCACGCCAACAATCATCTTAAGGTTATCACAGAACCCAATGAGTCAATATATAGAAGAGATATAGGGTGTATAAGGCAATCTTCAAATAAATCTATAAATAGAACATCTTGCAATCTTCATAGGACATAATCCTTATGTAACACCTGCACAGGGAACTGTCAGAGCAGCTACCGGTATCCTGGAGCTTACAGACACTAAGAGTTTTGCAGTGGCTGTTAAACAGGGACCTACAGACATTAACTGTTTTTCCCCTGAGCGGCAGTGGACTACAATTCCCAGGGACCCTTGTTTCAGTCAGATGACATGGCCTGGAAGGATAGAAGGAGAGAGAGTGGATTGGAGGATGAGCAACTTTGGGGAGGGAGCTGGGCCGGAAGTGAGCATGAAAGTAAATGTTCAGAGGAGAAGGAGCGTGGCAGGCTGCAGTGAGAGACGGAGTGGTGTGGATCTGCATTCCTCTATGCTGCAGAGTGTGGCGGCCCCCGCTGAGATACCCACGCTGCTGGAGAGAGCGTGGTCCTGTCACCCTTTGAGGCAATTAGCATGAAAGACCGGGAGAGTTCTGCCGGCACTCCCACCGCATAAAGGCCTAAATCCTGCCACCCCCAGCTGGTGTCCAAAGAACCCTCCAACCGTTTGAGACACGCTATGAGTGCCCTTCTGAGACTTGTGGTTCTACCAGCGCTATTTACAGTGAGTACACTACAACCCAGACTATTGACAGTAATATTCATCTAAGTGCACCAACGGTTCTAATTTGCGTGCCAACATCCGCGGCAACTGGGCCCCAATGCTTGGACTGAGTTAATACAAAAGAGGGGGAACCTGCTACATTATATTTGCAGGGTCGGAGTAGAAGTAAACTGTGATGTGTATATGACTTTTATAGAGCACCGTTACTTGTATTGTATGTTATTCCTTTAAACCCACCTCAATTCTGCTGCATAGCAATAAATCTGTTAAACGGTTTTACTCCTATTCCCTGAGTGTGTACTGAGCTGTGGCAGGGGTTTCCCGAATCAGCCCCTGGCAGAAGATAACTGTCCTTCTGCAATCCCAGAGAGAGAACTCCATTCAAGATTCGGGTGGAGGCACAGCGCGCTAGAGAGGTGAGACCCCCATAACACCCAGTCTACCGTGGTAGCCCTAAAGGGGTGTTACAGTGGAGGCACTGCTGAGATGTCCAGAACTAACACAGGAGTATTTACTATGGAGACTTCAACAGAGCAAGAAGTGTATTTGTGGTGCGAAGAGATGGATGTTACAGCTAAACAAAGCTTTGCAGTGAGTGGTGAGCTCTGTGATGCGTCTGATGAAGAGATACTGAAAATAGTTAACAAACTCATTGAACTTGCCCACCCTAAAGTGGTTGACCGCAGGAAGGAAAAGGTGGGACAGTTACCCACAGCCTTGATCTCAACCGGGCAGATCTTGAGGAAAGAATATTTTCTCTCCATGATAGCTGTGTCCACAAAGTATGGTCAACAATGGAAGATCACTTGGCCTACTGAGTCCGAAGTGGAGACCCGGCAACAGGAGTCAACCACTCAGCCTAGAAAGACCAGTGTAGGTCCGCCATATACTCCACTTAGAGCCAGTCAGGAAGAGACAGCTGCCCCTGCTGATGTGCTTATGACAGCTATGGGCAAGTTAGTCAGTCAGTTTGCAAAGATGCAGCCAGAAGGGAACTACCGCCATCTAAGAACTTTCTCGGGTACCCTCCCCACCCCTGCTGGAGAAGAAGGATATGATACTTGGAGGGATGTCACTTTACTGTGCTTAGAAGAGTGACAGTGCACTGATGCCGTAAAGAAGCAGAGAATAGTAGAAAGTTTGAGGGGTACTGCTATGGAAGTGGTGCAGGCTGCTTGGCGGAGCAAGCCACAAGCAACTTATCAAGATTATATGAGTGCTTTGGAAGATGCTTTTGGATCCCCTGAAGATGCTACTGACCTCTATAAACTCCGTACCACTTACCAACTGCCAGATGAGAAGATGTCCAACTATCTATACCGACTAGACAAGCTGGTTCACAGAATACTATCTAAAGGTGGAGTCAGCCCTAAAGAAGTTGATCAGTGTCATCTGGAACAGGTACTCAGAGGAGCTCTCACGCATGATCCAATTGCCCAGCGGATGAGGTCTTATGATAGAGAGAAGATTCCTGGTTCTTTTCATGAGCTGCTTAAGGAAATTCGCAAGGAGGAGGTTATTTTGGCCGCAAGAGAGAAGACATCCTCTCGGGTGACTACTGGTGCCCTGAAGCCAGCAGCGACTGCCAAGAGATGGAACTGTTGAAAGTCATCGAGAAACAGGGGGAGCAGATTACACAATTGTTAAGTGCCCAGGCCAAGACAATACAGCGGCTACAAAGTGCTGCGGAGGTAGCCGAGAAGCAAACCCTGGCTTCAGGAAGCAAGAATGATGACCTCCGTAGAGTAGAGAGTAGGAAACCAGAAGGGTGCTTTGTCTGTGGGAGTCCAGGCCATATGGCTCCTCAGTGTCTGAAGAGGTGGAGCTCAAAGAACTCTCCACATCTTCCCCCATCACACTCAGAGGCAGTCGGGAAATGAGAAAGGGGGCTAGTAGAACCCCATACTGCGCCCCCTTCAACAGCTAAGACCTACTCTACCGCCCCATCCAATAGTGCCTCATTGAAAACACTGCCTGAAGGTTTAGCTGGACCAGCCCCACGTGTCCCCGCATATATCAATGGTCAACCTTGTACAGGATTGCTGGATAGCAGGTCTCAAGTGTCCATCATCTTCGAAGGATGGTATAAGAGATATTTATCCAATGTGCCTCTGAATCCATTGTCAGGACTCGTGGTAAGCACAGCTACCCCTACAGAGGGTACGTGTCCGTGACACTATGATTCCCAAAGACTGTTGGAGTGGATAAAGAGATACCCATCATAGCGCTAATCTGCCCAGAGGCAGAGGCAGATGAGAGACCAACACCTGTCATAGTGGGAACAAATGCTAACATCTTCCGTACGTTAGCTCAGTGGTGTCAGGAAGTTGGGGGAGAAAATGACTCGCAGACCCTATCCATCCACCCAGTCTGTTTGGAAGCCTATGTGAGAACGGAGGAGGAGAAGAGGGAACTACAGCCTGAAAGCTTTGACCCTTGTTTTGAAGGAAGTGAGCTGAAAGGAGAAGAAAGGAGGCTGGTCATCGACGGCATGATGATGTGGGGGGCAGTTTTCTCTTTAGGCGAATGGGACATGGGCCTCACCCAAGGAGTAGAGCATCGCATTCGGTTGAAGGATCAAAAGCCTTTCCGAGAGAGATCCCGAAGATTTGCTCCAGCGGATATCGAAGATGTCAGGCGGCATCTAGGCGGTATGTTAGACACAGGAGTCAGCATACAGTCTAGTAGCCCCTATGCTTCCCCCATCGTGATAGCTCGGAAAAAAAATGGAGCTATTCGGATGTGTGTGGATTATCGTACCTTGAACAAATGTACGGTCCCTGACTAGTACACTGTGCCCCGAATCGATGAAGCTTTGGATTGTCTTCAAGGGAGCCAATGGTTTTCTGTGTTTGATCTCCGGAGTGGCTACTATCAGATACCCATGTCAAAAGAAGATCAAGAGAAGACCGCTTTTATCTGCCCCATTGGGTTCTTCGAGTTTCAGAGACTGCCTCAAGGACTGACAGGTGCTCCGGCCACTTTTCAGAGATGTATGGACAAAGTAGTGGGGGACATGCACTTATGTGAGGTCCTGGTTTATCTACATGATCTTATTGTTTTTGGGAAGACTCTGGAAGAACACAACCAGCGGTTGTTCAAGGTGCTGGATCGGTTGAAGGAGGCTGGTTGAAGTTGTCCCTTGACAAGTGCCGGATTTGCGAGATGACTGTGAAATATGTGGGGCACATAGTCAGCAGAGAAGGAATTTCCACTGATCCCGCCAAAGTGGAGGCTGTTGTAAACTGGGCTAAGCCCACCAAACTGAAGGAGCTTAGGTCCTTTTTAGGATTTTGTGGATATTACCGAAGATTTGTACCCCAGTACTCTCGGATTGTGAAGCCGTTAACTGCCCTTACCCAAGGGTATCCCCCTTCCGGGAGGACAGCCCACTCCTCAAAGTCAAGAAAGAGGGTCTACTTCCGAGTTAGTGAACTTTTTGGGGAAAGATGGACACCTGTATGCGATGAGGCATTCGAGAAACTGAAGTCATGTTTGACCCAAACACCAGTGTTGGCCTATGCAGACCCCAGTAAATCATATGTGTTACATGTAGATGCTACTCTCGATGGACTAGGAGGGGTTCTCTACCAGGACCATGATGGCTGTCTGCGTCCCGTTTACTACATTAGTCGAGGCTTGACTCCAGTGAACGCAACTACCCAGCTCACAAACTGGAGTTTCTGGCTTTGAAATGGGCTGTAGTGGAAACACTGCATGATTACCTCTGTGGGGTACATTTCGTGGTTCACACCGACAACAATCCAGTAACCTACATGAGAACCACAGCAAAACTGGATGCCATGGGGTACCGGTGGCTTGCCGCACTCTCTTTGTACGATTTCAGCTTAAAATATTCGACCAGGGATCAGTAACATTGATGCAGACACCCTCTCTCGCCTGCCTAGGGAACCCTCAATGGAGGAAGAAGAGAGATGGATAGAGGTCCCCGTCTCTGAGGTGAAGACTCTGTGCCATAGACATCAAACTAATGCTCTCCCTATGCAGTGCTGTGCTAAATTCTTGGGAGCATCCAGTGAAGCGCTCCCGTGGTTGTACTGCCGAGTGACAAATGTAACCCCAGACTCTCTTCCTCAACTGACTCGTAATCAAGTTAGAAAGGTGCAGCAGGAGGATTGGTCAGTGGGGGTAGTCCGATGGTGGCGTTAAGAGGGGCTGGAGGCCCGAAAAGAATGCATTAAGAACAGAGGAGTTTGTCCTGCTGACTAGGCAGCTAGAGTCGCTAGTAGTAAGAAATGGACTACTATACCGGGAGACAAAGCACCAGAAGGGAGGAGTCCGTAAACAGCTGGTGTTACCCACCCGATTTCGAAGGATAGTCATGAAGTCCCTGCATGATGATCATAGACATCTTGGCATCGAGAAGACCACGGGTCATGTGGCCGACTGATTTTACTGGCCTCGGATGGAAGTGGATATTGAAGAATACTGAAAATCATGCTCCCGGTGTGTGTTGAGAAAAACCTTGCCTTTGAGAACAGCCCCCCTTGTGAACATTACCAGTGATGGCCCACTTGAGTTAGTGTGCATTGATTTCCTCTCCATCGAGCCTGATGAAAGCAATGTCAGTAATGTGTTAATGGTCACTGACCATTTCACCCGATATGCCCAAGCCTACCCCACTAAAGATCAAAGGGCAATTAGTGTGGCAAAAACACTATAGGAGAAGTTCTTTGTACATTACAGGCTGCCAGCCTACATCCATACCGATCAATGAAGAGATTTTGAAAGTAGACTAATCAAGGAGCTATGCGCCATCTGTGGGATCAACAAATCCAGAACCACCCCATATCACCCCCAAAGGGGACCACCAACCTGAGAGGTTCATCCGTACCCTTCTGAACATGTTAGGCACTTTGGATCCCAGGAAGAAGGGACACTGGAGCAGGTATGTGAGTCAGTTGGTTCATGCCTACAATTGCACCACAAATGAGTCGACTGGATACTCGCCTTATTTCCTCATGTTTGGAAGACAAGCCCGGCTACCAGTGGATATTAGTTTTGGGACATCCTTTGACAGTTCTAATGGGACGACCTACTTAAAGTATGTGTCCCAGCTACAAGAAGATTTGAAAAAAGCTTACAGATTGGTAGAGCAGGCCTCTGGTTGGTCAGGGAGGCGCAATAAGACTCATTATGACTGTAGAGTTCGAGAACAAGTTTTACTGCCTGGAGATAGATTCCTTATCCAACTTCTGGGCCTTTCTGGGAAGCACAAGCTTGCTGATCGGTGGTGTCCTGACCCTTACGTGGTGATGGAGAAGCTGCCCGGTGTCCCGGCCTACAGAGTAAAGCCCGAGAAAGGGGGTGGAGCTGTCAGAACCTTTCATCGACACCATCTGTTGCCTGTGGGAAAAAACATCCCTTTACCACCATTGCCAATCCAAGGAGGTCATACCACCCTTCCATGCAATAGGAGAAGTCGTAGGTGTGAACAACCACCCCAGCTTGGGGTTGCTCAGGAGGAAGTGACAGCGAGTCTGGGGATGAATGGGAAACAGACAGTCAATGGAGCTACACATGGACCGAGAACCCTTGCCCCATAGGCGCGGGCCCTGTAAGCCAGACTCCTGAAGTGGAAACACGACAAAAGGACATTTGTCAGGAGGCTAGTGCGCTCTGCCCACATTTGGGGGAGAGTTCAGAAGAGGGAAATTTATTGAATGAAGAGATCCATCTGGAGGAGCCCGTTTTGGAGAGACAAGAGTCGGGGGCTGAGGAGGGGGCCCCCTCGGTACACACTTGTCCCAAACGGGACACTAGGCCACCCATGATGCTGACCTATGATAGAGTGGGACATACCACTGAGGTCCCCAGGCTGATACACCCCAATTCAAATTCTGTTTGGCCTTATTTCCTGGTATCTCCCATGTGTCCAGGTGGTGTTTTGTTTGCATGTAAATTTGGTGTTTGTCAGGATGCCTTAACCCCCCTTCATGTTTCAGGTGGTGAGTCCTTATATCGTGATGGGACACTTTCAATGACTCACCAGGGGGAGAATGTAACACCTGCACAGGGAACTATCAGAGCAGCTACCAGTATACTGGAGCTTACAGACACTAAGAAGAGTTTTGCAGCGGCTGTTAAACAGGGACCTACAGACATTAACTGTTTTTCCCCTGAGTGGCAGTGGACTACAATTCCCAGGGACCCTTGTTTCAGTCAGATGACACGGCCTGGAAGGATAGAAGGAGAGAGAGTGGATTGGAGGATGAGGGACTTGGGGGAGGGAACTGGTCCGGAAGTGAAAGTGAAAGTAAATGTTCAGAGGAGAAGGAGCGTGGCAAGCTGCTGTGAGAGATGGAGTGGTGTGGATCTGTATTCTTCTATGCTGCAGAGTGTGGCGGCCCCCACTGAGATACCCATGCTGCTGGAGAGAGCGCAGTCCTTTGAGGCAAAGACCGGGAGAGTTCTGCCGGCACTCCCACTGCATAAAGGCCTAAATCCTGCCGCCCCCAGCTGGTGTCCAAAGAACCCTCTGACCATTTGAGACATGCAGTGAGTGCCCTTCTGAGACTTGTGGTTCTACCAGCGCTATTTACAGTGAGTACACTACAACCCAGACTATTGACAGTAATATTCATCTAAGTGCACCAACGGTTCTAATTTGCGCGCCAACATCCGCAGCAACTGGGCCCCAACGTTTGGACTGAGTTAATACAAAAGAGGGGGAACCTGCTACATTATATTTGCAGGGTCGGAGTAGAAGTAGACTGTGATGTGTATATGACTTTTATAGAGCACGAAGTAGACTGTGATGTGTATATGACTTTTATAGAGCACCGTTACTTGTATTGTATGTTATTCCTTTAAACCCACCTCAATTCTGCTGCATAGCAATAAATCTGTTAAACGGTTTTACTCCTGTTCCCTGAGTGTGTACTGAGCTGTGGCAGGGGTTTCCCGAATCAGCCCCTGGCAGAAGATAACTGTCCTTCTGCAGTCCCAGAGAGAGAGCTCCAATCAAGATTCGGGTGCAGGCACAGTACGCTAGAGAGGTGAGACCCCCCCATAACACCCAGTGTACCGTGGTAGCCCTAAAGGGGTGTTACCCTTATAATTTATTGAAGAAAATAAATGATAACAAACTAACATGCCGAGTTTATATGATATCACAGTACACAACGTTTCAAGGAAGGAATGTCCTCCATTTCATGCATAATACATGTGATTTAGCTGGACCATTTTTTTTTACACAAATTAGCATAAATATAATTTATTGCTAAAATGCTTCCAAAACCAGATAAGAATTCTGCATGGACATATAGTGAATGATGAGCAATCACAAAAATACAATAAAGCTGCAGCTTTTATTTAACCGTTTTGGTTGCATTGTGTCAAGCTGTTAACTCCAATTAATATTTCCAGAACTTCTGTGATGTGTAATATATTTTCACATATGTAGCTGTATCTTAGTACACTGATTATCATGGGACATTGTGCTTTTCTCTGTAAGGTAAGCAATTGCTGGGTGGCTACTGTCTTTACTAAATGACAATGTAGGGAGGAGAGGTGGACAACCTTACAAATTGAAATTGATTGCAAAGTTTACAAACAGATACAATATGTGCGTTAGATAAAATATTGATGTTGAGAAACGCTCAAATTTTAAGCTAAAAAGCAACTGTTTACACAAAACAAGTTGTCTTTGAAGTCCACGAGTAAATAACAGACAATTCAACAACGTAAAAGGAACAATTGCATTTTAATATTGTACCGCATGGTTTAGCTGAGTAGTTTTGTAAGCTTAAATTGTAGCATTTAGTTTAAAAGGAATCTATCAGTAGGATCAACCCTTCTAAGTCGTCTATATGGGCATGCAGGTGACTGGAAGCTGAAAAAAATCATACTTTTATGGTGTCTCCAGGTCAAAGCAGCGGAGCCTCAAACTTCACAGGCACCTGTCTTATAAACATTTTAGGACAGGTTTCTTTGAGTGTGACAGTGGCAATTTTGATGTAGTACAGGAATTACGTCTCTAAACAAGTGTGATTTTCTAACTAAATGTATAATAAATTACCTTTCTTTACTTGATTCTATACCCAGAGAACTACATAAATGTTCAAAGTACTAACCAAGGTTGATTTAAGCTAGATTGAATATTTACCTAGCAGTACTGTCGTCCATTAGAATTTTAATATATCAAAATATAACATATACCCCATAATAAGCGAGGAATTTAAAGTCTTAAAATACATAATTATTTTTGCATTTATATCTGCAGTTAATATTCTCACAACACATATCATTTATATCTCATATCCCATATTTGGAGGACAGCATTTTATACTATTCTGTCCGGGTTTTTCTATCTAGTGGGATTAGAGTTGTGTCTGTATACATTTTTACAATAAAAACATATATAAAGGTAAGAGGTAAGCTAATTAAAGATTAGACCCGCTTAACATTCATACAACTCAGTGTAATATGTAGAGTAATGTAGATACTGCATCCATTCTTACTGAAAAAACACACATTTAAAGGTATCCTGTCATGTGCAAAAACGATATATAGGGTGAATCTGCAGGAATCTAGGGTTACAATGCTGCCTGGCTACTTTACTGAAATCATAGTTGCTGGGAGGAAATCTACACATGTACTGCTGTGAGCTGCTGGCTTTCAGTCATAGGTGCGTGCACAAGCTAATACATGCTGTAAGCACACCCCTGCACTTTGATTGACAGTTCACTCTGCATGTGAGAGTGAGCATCTGTGCAGAGAAGGCTCTGAAAGTGCCTGGGACAGGTTATGGCTCACAGGAGGATATAAATTCATTTCTTCACTCGCTGTATCCGCGCTTTCAGGATGGCGGCCAGGAAGCATGATAATGTTATCTACCTGCAGACTGAACCTATGCAGATAAATAACGTTTTTGCATATGACAAATTTCCTTTAATGTACATGCACTATAGAAATTGTTTCAGCACCTTACTATGTGAACAGCGCCTACAAGTACTGCTGTGTACTGACTATTCAGATGGGTGCTGGCGTGTCCATAAAATTCTGGAATACATGGAAAGAAATAGGAAAGACACTTATATAATTACTATTGTACATTTCTATTCTTGTCACTGAATCTGTACTTCTCCCTGCTTTCCTGAATTTGTCCCCGATTATTCTGTAATTCCATTTAGTTGTGTTTATGGATAATCCACATGTAAGCAACCATGGCACCTCCGACTGCACCAGTTTTTGTGATTATCTATCACTGAAACATTTTGTAATGTGTAGGTAAAATGATCTTCTATATCTGTCAGATACCATACAGTAAAGATTGTCCAATTCATAATGAAACAAACAGATAGCTGGAGTTCCATATGTAGGATCTGAAAGAGGTGTTCCCGTCTTGGACATTTATTGTATATTAATAGCATATGCCATAAATATCCAAGAGATGTGGGTCTCTCTCCTGGGACATTTGTGACATCTGTGCTGGTGCCTGCCCATCCTGTCTCTGCTTGTGTCACCAGGTGGCGCCGCTGCTCTTGTTGTGGATGACAGGAGGAGACAATTCTAATACTGTGTTCTCAGGTACCTGTAGTTCTGTCCACGCTGGGAGATCAGGAGATAATTTTTCAGTAATTTCCTTGTTTGTGGCTCTGGCTGGTCTGCAAGCTATTTAAGATCCTGAAGGTCTGCAGTCCAATGCCAGTTATAACTTATCTTGCGCTAAGACAACTTCTCTTCATCTTGCTTTGACTCCCTGTAGACATTTATTTTACTCATTTATATAGCGCCACCAATTCCACAGCGCTTTACAGACATTATTGGCACTGTCTCCATTGGGGCTCACAATCTAAATTCCATATCAGTATGTCTTTGGAACCCAGACGAAAACCCATGCAAACTCCTTGCAGATGTTGTCCTTGGTGGGATTTGAACCCAGGACCCCAGTGCTGCAAGTCTGCAGTGTTGTTGATATGTTAATATGCTATGGATACCTTTGTTGAAGGAATCTGATCAGTGGTTCTTTTTCAATCATGGTCTTAAGTTTTCTTTTGATGCTGTCTTCTGTGCATCGGAGCAGGGTGGGAGGGTTGGGTCTTCTTCCGCTCCGGCCCTTCTGCCTGCCTCCTATGTTTCTACAAGTCACTGATTGTTCAGTGACATGCCTCTGTTTTGAAATTCTATGCTGCTGCCATCGTTGCGTAGACGGCGCTTTCACAGTGTGAGATTCCAGGTCTGGTCTTCAAAATGGTTCAGGAGTTGGCGCATGCGCAGATTGAGATATCAGCACCATTTTATTGAAGACCAGACATGGAATTTCACACTGTGAATGCGCCATCCACCCAATGATAGCGGTGGTGGGGCAAAATTTCAAAATGGAGGCAGGTCGATTAATATTCAGTGATTTGTAGAAACACAAAAAAGGCAGGCGGAGGGGCCGGAGCAGAAGAAGACCCAACTCCCTAGGCCCGAACCAACCGATGCACACAAGATATCATCTTGTGCTGCGGAATATGTCGGCGCTATAGAAATAAAATTTATTATTATTATTATCAGAAGAAAACTGAAAATTATGATTGAAAGAACACACCAATCGGATTCCTTCAACAGAGGTATCAATCTAATCAGTGTAATACGCCATTATGGCCATATCTTTACTTTATAGTGATAAATCCTGCAGACAGGTTCCCTTTAAACATTTAACTGCACTTTGATTTTTGGATATATAAAACTAGATATTTGAGTACTGCGGACAGGGTGAAGTGAACAGTCATGCACAACTTACTAATAGCTGAGCAGGAGCAGGTGCTCTCAGCATTTTCTTATTACCGAGTTTCACTATCCGTTTGGTAATGCACAGAGTGGTACTCATCAGTAATGCTATTCATTAGAAGTAACCATGCCATCTGGATGCACTTTTCATAGATTGCTAGCTCTTGTGCACATTGTTACCTCTTTGTATCATAGCATATTGTTTGCTTATATTTAAGCGCCCATCTTCATAAATACTTCAGAACCTAATACCCGGCTCACATCTCACAGACATTGACTGCAGGAAATCTAACCCAGTATTGTGTCTAGAAGTCACTGCCACCACAAGCCTGGATGCTAAATTTAGTGTTTTTATTGATTGGAAATTTAACCCCGTAAATGTCTGAGGTGCAAGAAACCCAATGCATCGTGTATGATTTTTATTGATTTTCAGTTAACATTATGTATTATGAAAGAACCGCAAAATAGAGTTTTTTTTTGTTATGTTTTGGAAAATAAGCCAAATGCCCTGGGGGAAGATATCACTGGCAGCTTGCGCATGCTATTGTTACATCTATACAATACCATGCACGCTTCTTACGGGTTACATGGAGGAGCAAAGCTTTATTCTTTTGTTATGCACGCTTGTGCACTATACTCAGAGAAATGGCAGTAATGGAAGGAACAATTCACTGTGTTGTCTATTTAAATGTACTTTCAGGAAGGTGATTCATGCATGTATACATAGGGAGAAACTAATAAGTGAATCAAGACACACATTACAAAAGTGCCATTATTAGGACAATCAGTGTCGCTCCAGACTATAAGGCACAGGTTGCGCTATTTCTGGCTTTGTTCTATTCTCTTACATTTTACCTGGGGGAAACAGCAGCAGCTTCTATTGAAGATAATTGTTTCAATATAAGGATGTGATGAGCCCAGCTCTGCTACTCATACAGTGATCGCATTATTTCTACATGGAGTTTGCCGCATTACATATTATAGAGCTTTAGTTAGGGCATTGTCCATGGCGTTTGTGTTATTTGTGTGCATTTTCAATATAAATGAAAGTATTATGATATATTAGAACAGTTTGAGTATAGTTGCACTATACTGTGGCCAAGCAATTATTGTTAAAAGAGGTATTAGC
Organism: Dendrobates tinctorius; assembly: GCF_039654945.1. Classification (NCBI taxonomy): domain Eukaryota; kingdom Metazoa; phylum Chordata; class Amphibia; order Anura; family Dendrobatidae; genus Dendrobates; species Dendrobates tinctorius. The sequence goes on along the minus strand of NW_027361948.1, from coordinate 3,008,348 downwards.
CTTCAATAGCAGTCATCTTTTGTAAAGTCAAACACTGATTGTTGGTATAAGAATAATAATACAATAAAATCTTTGCTGTCGGGGGTCGTGCGCAATTTGTGGGCCACATATTTTTTTTGTAGTATTCTGTTATATGTATATTTTTGTAGCATTACTGTTGTTTTTGCTATTTGACTTTAGTCTTCCAAATGATTAAAGTTTCTTTTTAAGCTCTGTAAAAGACAACTTCTGTTGGTAATGTTTTGAGGGATATTGCATCTTCTTGTGGGACATTGTCTCTTCTTCTGCAGTTGCACACCAGCTCTCCTGCCTTCAGGCTTCCTGGTTGCCACTGCCAGTTGCACCACTGGCCCAACCTTTGCACCCTCCAATGCAGTTATTTGAGGCAGTTTTGCCTCTCCATCATTAGAGAAAGACGGGAGCCAACAGCAATCCAGTCGGCTTCACAGCAGCACTTACAAGCACTACTGTTAATCCGCTTCTAAACTCCCAGATGGCCAGTACCAAAAGCAGCTAGCAGTCAAGAATAGATTGTTTTAAATGACAATTGAAAAATTGCAAAGTAGTAGTCATTTTTTCATTCTTAAAAGCTGAATAATTGATATTTTAATTTTTCATTTATTGGTTATTATTTGCCTTTTCTTTTGTTCATTACATGGTTTAGTTGACATCTTAAATTATCTATAATAATCTCACGTGCATGTGTTGGGTTCTAGTATGTCTTTACTGTGTTTTTATATATTGATTTTAACATGACTTTCTCCTGCATCTTCGATTGATCTAGTATTTGATCATTTTGTTGAATTTGTCAAGATGGCGCCATGATTAATAGGCAATCTCATTTAAAGTCTTGCTCCATAGTGATAATTAGAGTTGAGCGACTTTGGTTGGATCGGGTTTCGTGAAACCCGACTGAAACACAATTTGAGTCGGATGAAACTGGTCTGACTAGGGCAAAAAAAGTCAGAGTTTCGTCCGAAACCCGACCCCAATATAAGTCAATGGGGAATAAAAGTCGGCATTGAGTGGATGAATGTCATCCGCTCAATGCCGACTTTTATTCCCCATTGACTTGCAATGGGGTCGGGTTTCAGACGAAACTCCGACTTTTTTTGCCCTAGCCAGACCAGTTTCATCCGACTCAAATTTTGTTTCAGTCGGGTTTCACGAAACCCGATCCGACCAAAGTCGCTCAACTCTAGTGATAATACAGTGAGGCAATCCATAACAGGCACCTGAACGGTTATGTAAATTTAGCCACATGTAATGACAGGTATATTTATCTGCTTTGTAGTTCATGGTTTCCCTTGTTTTTCCCAATTCACTGCCCTGCTGATGGGAATATAATTCACAACTCAGGCACTATATGGTTTAACCATGCAACGAGATAAAAGGAAGCAAACACATGGATGAAAAGTCATTCTGTTAATGTCTCTTTTATATTAGCTTGCTCCATATATGCTGTGTGAGTACCAAATTAGTTGCATGATTGACATATATATGTAACTACTATTCTACTCATATCTTTCCCCACATTTTGCTAACGACTCTAATTTCTCACTGTAAAAATTTGATGCATCATCAGAACAAAACTCTCAACAGAATGCAACTCACATTACAACCAATGGATAGACACGTATATCAAAAACATCCACTGAGTTTTGTAAACTCTTGTTTTTTTAAACTGGTCTCTTCTGCTTCAGGTCTCGACTCAGGATATATTGAGCCATGAGAAAAGGTCATGTAAAAAAGAATTTCTTAACATTAAATATTTCCCATGATCACTGAGAATAGCCTCATAAAAGAGGATTTTAATATAATTGGTGATTCTGTGAAATTTTAGATATCAGATATCCTGGGGGAAACTCGTAGCTTTATTCTACAGGTCATCATCAATGCAACTCCGCTAATCCACAGCCATTTTTCATAACATAGAGGTGGCACAACAAAAGCAAGAAAAGGAAACAGAACTAAGAGTTCAGCTGGATTTTGTACAAGTAGAAGGGATTCTGAAGGACATGGGCTCTTTTTCTATATCCAATTGAAGCCAAGAAATGAATTACCATTTGGGCTTGAGCCATTAGAAAACACAAGATTTACAAGAATCAAAAATCACCAGACTACTGGACATACATATCAATTTATGACTCTCATACAAACCCTGTGCATTTAGTTTTAGTGTGAAATGATTATACCTTCCTATGATAAGGTAAAAACATCATTAATGAATATTTCACTACAAATATCCACTTAACACTTGATTGGATTCTTGATTGTAATGCATAATATTCAACACATACTATTCTGAATTACCATTCAGCTCTTCCTCATCTAATTAATGCACAATAAAACTGATAACACTCCATAGTGCAGTATATTCAGGAGTGGAGAATATGAAAATTACCAAATTTTGCTGACCCAATGTTGTTGCGCATAAGACAGACAAAATCTGTCACATTCGGGGGAATTTCTTACCCAGTTAATGTTGCTATTCCCATCAGTCAACCTTTGCAGTGAAGATTTCAAGGATTTAATTACTGGTAATGAAAATACAGGACTAACACAAGTGATGTCACTAATAAATGTAAGAGTCCAATAACAATGTTCCATTAAAACAAATGATATCAAATTTTTTCGACAAAGTGTTCCGAGTTTGATCTCTTCATCAGGTATTAACTGCATTCTGGAGTCAATTGGAAGTCGGATTGTCCTTGAAAAGCATTGCACATTTCAAATACATTTTACTAAACATTATTTTTGATCATTTACAAAAATCAGGCTTTTTTAGTAGACTAAAAACATCTTTATAACAATATATAAAAAAATAATAGAATACAAAATCATATATATAGGGGTACAAATGCAGGACAGAAATGTGGGTATACCTGAGTAAAGTCTCATACAATGCACTGCGATGTCTATTAAGAGTCTGTTAAGTATCAAAAGTATATAGAGATTCATATCATGTAAAAAAAACAAATAGGTACAAACTGTCATGACATCCCAGAAATTAGTCAATAGAAAGCAGATGCAATAGTAAGCTTGATCACTATGAATTTAATCCTGGTAAATTCTGACAATTGTATCTTGCATACATACACAGTAGATGGTATTGGATCCATATACTAATAGACTTAATCAATATGACAAGAGTCCTATTAAACTCTTACAGTTATATCTTACATCCATATGAAAGTTTTGGATCAAGAGAGGACACATGAATATGATGCAAAAGCAAACACAATAAATCTAATTGTAGAGTTAGCGTTACCAGAAGTGCAAGAAGCCAGAAACCCACCATACCCGACAAGGGTTTTGCTATGATAAGCATGGTCCATGGGATGAATATATGGTCCATTACCTTAATATGGATGTAAGATATAACTGTAAGACTTTATTCCAAAATGGCTAAGCATCGTTACAGAAATGCCAAGTATGTGGATGCCAAATGTGGTTAAGGCACACTGTGGGGCTCAGAAAGTCGGAGGCATTAGGATTTGGGTCTGCAGAATTCACTGGTTTCTTTTGTGAGGTAAGAAGCCACAGCGCTTTTCCAAAGACTTTTGTGCTACCAGTAATGGGAAAGCCTCTTATATTTACATTAACAGATGACTTGCTTTTTTTGTTGATTGAGTTGAAGCTTTTGTTGGGAACATTACATTTACATAACATTTTGGATCATGTTTATCCTGTGCGCTATGCTGAGCACTTACATAGGGGTTTCTATCTAAATCACGTATTTCAGATATTTACACTGAAACCCCTGTGTTAGCGATAAATATGAGCCGATCCTTACTGCGATCTTTGAGAGGCAGCATGAACAATTCAAGAGGTCAAGAATTAGTTCCATTTATTTTTTTACAGTTTCTAATCCAGTATAAGTGATTAGATTACTTTATTCTTCGGGTCAGTGCAATTACAGCAATACCAAATCTATATCGGTTTCTATCCCACACTTAAAAAATTATTTTTTTATATAGATTTCTACCGACAGAGTCATGTGAATGTTTGCTTTTTGCAGGACAAGCTGACTGTTTTATTGGTGCATTTTTCAGGCACACATTTTTTGATCGCTTTTACTCTGATTTTTAGTAGGCAGAATGAACAAAATCCTGTACTTCAGTTAATGTTTTCAGCTATGCCTTTTTATATTTGACTTTTTAATTGCGTTTCCACGTTTTGGTCGATAGTTTAATGAAAAGCAGTTTTTTTTGAACATTTTTTATTTCATTTTCTTATGGTGTTCATTGAAGGGGTGAACTAGTGTGGCAATTTTATAGGTCCGGTTGTTCCGAATGCGGTGATACCAAATATATATATACATTTTTGTATAAATATGTGTATTAGTGATGAGCGAGTATAATCGTTGCTCGGGTTTCCCCGAGGATGCTCAAATGGTCTCTGAGCATTTTGGTGTGCTCGGAGATTTAGTTTTTGTCGTCTCAGCTGCATGATTTGCGACTGCTAGACAGCTTGAATACATGTGTGGAATGCCTGTTTGTTAGGGAATTCCCACATGTTTTCAGCCTGTCTACAAGTCGCAAATCATGCAGCTGAGACGACAAAAACTAAATCTCCGAGCACAGCAAAATACTCGGAGGACACCCGAGATGCTCGGGGAGACCCGAGCAACGATGCTACTTGCCCATCACTAATGTGTATTTATTGGTATAATATTTTTTTTTTTTTGTCCTATTTTTTTGATTTTTTAAAAATATTTTAAACATTTTTGTAACTTTTTTTAAACTTTTTACTTAGTCCCTCTGTAGGATTTAACTTTTATTACTCTGATTGCTGGAATAATGCATTGCAATACACAAACATTGCAATGAATTATACCAGTCTACTCTGACAAAAGCCTCTTAGACTATGCTCCTGGCATGGTCTAAGCAGGCCTCCATAGCAGGCAGACTCAGAGGTTGTCATGACAACTGCAGGTTGCCATGGCAATAATCAGGCCCTTGTGATGACTTTGCGGATGCGCCGATCAAAAGGGAAAGGGAGCCCCCTCACTCTCTCAGCCTTCTAAATGCTGTGATCAGTATTATATGGCCCGATGCAGATCTGGCAACACTCCAGGCCTTAATAGCCGGGACTCAGATATAACTAAAGTAGAGCTCATGGCAGCGATCGTGCGGACACAGCCCCTGTACCCCGCTTGATCACCATGACATACCTATATGTCAAAGTTTGGGAACCCCTTTCTGATCATGATGTATAGGTATGTCAAAGATTCTGAAGAGGGGAAAAGGTAATAAAGAAATGTAGACTCACCCATGTTTATGCCAGGGATCCAGCACAGTGAACACTATTGGTCTGTGGTGAGACGGGAAGCTGTTATGTGTGATTCTTTGATCACCTATCAGCTGATTTCTATGATGTGCTGCAGTGGTCGGGTGACTAATGGGACATTATCAGATTCATGTTGTAGGAAGTGTGCTCTGCATGTTTTAAGTATAAAAAGCATAGACGTAGATGTAATTTTCCATCAAAATAATAGCCAAAGATATGCCAAATTTTTTATGTGTGCCTTATAAACTGTACCTCACTGAATTAAAATTGGGCAAATGTATTAAGAAAGACATATGAAATTCTAACCTTAATAAATGTGGGTGTATGTTCTTACTTCATTGTTATTATTAATATGACTCTGTGCACCTTATAGTGTTGACATTTTTTTTTTTTGCATAAAATAGAAAAGAGCTGATCTTGGCTTTTTCAGGAAATCCCATAAAGAACAAATGGAGCAGAAATTGAGCGTCCAACAAGCTATACCAATTTGTAATGAGGGTAAAGGTACCGTTACACCTAGCGATGCACCAGCGATCCCGACTAGCGATATGACAGTCAGGATTGCTGGTGCATCGCTAGGTGGTCGCTAGTGAGCTGCCACACAGGCAGATCTCACTAGCGACATCGCTGGGGACCGGGATCGCAACTTACCTGTCAGACGCGGCGATCCTGCGTCCTCCCGCCCGGCTCCACGCCTTGCTCGTCGGCGCCACAGGAAGCGCCGCAGGAAGTGGCCGATGAGAAATGATCCAGCAGCTTCTCGCGCGATCAGCAATAACCAGCGGGGGAGCCGGTCGGAGGTAAGTATCACATGCAGCGATATCGCTAGCAATATCGCTGCAACATCACAAAATCGGTGACTTTACAGCAATATTGCTAGCGATATCGCAGTGTGTAACGGGGGCTTAAAAGTTCCCCATCTGGAACAAACATTTGCTGATCTGCCAGTCAATGTGGGTTCCAGCAGTAGGACACCCACTGATTAGCAAATTATCACCTATCCCATGGATTAGTTGTTTTAACTGGCCAACGCCTTCAACATGAATATGTCTTGAAGGTTTCAAGAAATCAGTTGCAATTTCCAGTGACCTCCACAACAATCTATAACTACTATGCATAACATGATAGAATCCAGTGTCAGATCCGTACACTTTTATTGAATAGCTGGGAAGGTCAAGTAGGTCTTAACTTATTCCCAGTCAGTCTTATAACAACACTTCTTTTTTATCCCGATGAGTCCTGTTTTGTAAGAAGAGAGGCTGTAGTTTTTCATGACATAGATAATGAGAACGGAAATGGCAAGCTTCGCAAGTTAGCTTTGGTTATCTAAGTCAAGAAGTGAATGAGCATGAGATAAACACTCACCATTGATGTCCTGTCAAATACTGATCCATTTTAATGTAATTCTTCAGCAGATATGTGGCCTTTCAAGCAGCATTTAAATGCCTGCCTTATCATGCCCTTTGTTGAACAGCAATCAGATTAAAATAATCTACCGTACGGTATATTGTCACTTAAATGAAATAGTGAGAACGTTAAATGCATAAACAGGTATCACTATTATCCATTTTTGTTTGTTCTTTTCACATATTAAATGTATAAAAAGTAGACAGTATTGGCTGGCGAGGGTAAGCTCTCTCACAGCCCATAAGATGGAATAACTTATTTTAGACACTGAGGACATCAATCATTGTAAAGAAGAACAGACACAGGAGAAGGGAAATTTGATGGGCACTGTAAATGTCTGAAAGAGTAACTTACATTATGACAATTCTTCAATTCTTTGCATTCACCTTAATAGCCCTTCTGTACATATTATTAGTCAAGGCCTGTGTTGGACTCTGGTTTAAAGGGCCCATCATAAAATTGACTCTGGGGTCCACTGCTCAGTTGCATGCAAATATTACATTACCATCAATTACAAAGTGTTTTGTGCCAAACACATACAGTGGCTTACAAAAGTATTCACTCCCACTCACCCTTGGCTTTTTACCTATTTTGCTAAATTACAATTACCATACATTATTTTTTCCTATTTGTTGTGTGCGTCACAATAAAAAGAAAATCAAATGTTCACAGTTGTAAGCATGTTCTTTACATGAACTGATGAAAACCATTAAAAAATAATGAATTTCCAGGTTGTTAGGTAGCAGAACACAAAAAATGCCAATGTGGAGAATATTTTTATAAATCATGTAGGGTGATAGTAAGCCCAACTCCTGCAGAGTGACCAACCAGAGGGGGGGCTCACTTATTCTCCTGTGTGCTAGTCTGGGCCTGGTCTAGGCACATGACTTTGTATGTTTTCCAGATTTCCTATACTCTATAGCTTTACAGTGTTGCACCCAAAATTGTGTTTTGGATTCTAGGCATAAATTTCCTAAATGGCAATATTTGATTTGAATCCCATATTTGTATGTTATCCCCTTTACCACATTGGGTTTTCCCAGTTTGCGCTTTCATTTTTAGCTCCCCTTCTTCCCAGAGAGATCCTTTTTTTGACAATATGGCCATGTGAGGGCTTTTTTTTGTGGGGTAACTTGTACTTTTGAACAACATAATTGATTTTACCATATAGTGTACTATATTCACTAAATACTAAAAATTACCTGCCATTATGATTCTCCAGCTCATTGTGAGTTTGTAGATACCAAACCTGTGTCTAGGTTATTTTTTAATTAAGTGGTAAAAAATATTCCAAAGTTTATGAAAAAAATGGCGCTATTTTCCGAGACCCGTAGCATCTCCATTTTTTGATATTTGGGGCGGACTGAGGGCTTATTTGTTTTGTTCCGAAATGACATTTTTATTGATACCATGTTAGGGTAGATACAATTTTTGGATTGCCCGTTATTGAAACATTGCGGCAACTAAAAAAACTGAATTCTTGCGTTTTAACTTTTTTCTGGCTACGCTGTTTACTGATAGGATTAATTATTTTTATATTTTGATAGACTGGGTATTTCTGAAAACGCGATCCCAAATATGTGTATTTTTTTATTTTGAACGAGGCAAAACGGGTGTTATCTGAACTTTTACGTATTTTTTATATTTTG